>NC_141604.1:41008055-41308055 GCF_047967505.1 Dipteris shenzhenensis
CTTTCTTCTAGTGAAGCAGAGTATAAGGCAGCAAATGCAGCTACTACAGAATGCATATGGATATGACTTGCATCATTCACAAGATGATCAGGCCACCTCTATCTTGTGTGACAGTCAGAGTTGCATAAAGATTGGTAACAATCCTATTTTTCATGCTCGCATGAAACATGTGGAAAATCACTATCACTTTATATGGGATTGTATAGCAGATGGCATCATTAGCCTCATCTATTGTCCATCTGAGGACAATGTAGTAGATATCTTCACTAAGATCCTATCAGCAGAAGTGTTTGTACATCATCGAACAGGCTTGGGAATCAGAGACATTACAACAATGTCAAGGGGGGGTTGTAAAATGACATTGTTTTTCTTGTAATACTCCCATAGGTTGCTATATCCTGTTGGATGAATTTGTGCAACCATGGTACTTTAAGTACCCTAGGTACTTCTAAGGAGTTCCTAGAGTACTTCAGCCATACCATTGAGGGGGGATTTGATAGAACATACAATGGTATGGTATTGTAGGCTAGACTTGGTCTAAGTTATTCTAGTCTAGGGTTTTCACTTTATACTTGGGTTTCATATATATCCCAAGTCTTGTACTTCTATTGTTGAACTATTCAGTGGAGCTTTGTGTGTGGACTACACTCTCGTGTTCTTTATCCACTTCGTGTCTCCCCACAGTTCCAACACTCCTCTCGCGTGAAGCCCAACTGAAAATTCACCTCCACACCATGGGTGTGCTGAAGGCCCAATCCCTGTGGCCCCATCCGTTTGTCCATCATGCATGAAATCTGATCTCCCATAATAGCATCACCACTTCTCCAACCCTGTGGATGCGAAGGCAGACAAACAGCCAGGACTGGCTGTCTGCTGGTGGCTGGGTACAAAAAGCCTACCCAAATTTTGGAACTCGAGAGGAAAAAGAAAGAGAAGGATGAAAGGAACACCCTGCTGGACTATGACAACCAACAAGAAGCAGAAGCAGTGGATGAAGAGGGAAAAATAGAGGCAATATAATAGCCGGGGTGGGATGGAGAGCCAAGCTATGACAGAGAATGGAAGGGGCCAGAATGTCCTGTTACATGGCGGAAATGACAAGATGCAAAGATTCAGATAGAAGATCAAGGGAGGGGGAAGCACTGTAGAGCAGAAAGGGGGGGAAACAGGAGGATGGCGGGCTCATATGGTCTGAGAGAAGAGAGGTAAAGCTGTTGGAGGCAGAGGATCTCAGGTAACACACTCTATCTAATGCCATCTATTATTATTATCTCATTTTAGAGCTAGTTCTTGTTGTGAACATCTAGTATTCTAGAGATATCAAAGCATTGATGTGCAACCTCTGAGCAGTGATTAAACCATTCCAAAGAGATTGATGTGCATTAAATTTTGTATGTTTCTATGCAATTGTTTTTCTATACTGAATTAGCATGCCTTTTCACATGGAGCGATGTAAGTAAATAATTTTTAAGTGTATTCCAATATCTGTCATATGCTGACTATAATAATAAAGATTCCTAGGAAGGCTTTAAAACAGGCAAAATTGTACTCACAAATTCCCTACATAGACACCAAGGCCAATTGCATGTATATCCTCTCTTGGAATATATCATGTTCTAACTGAGATAGTTATCAAAGAGGTGCATGTGAGGATTCAATCATGGCCTAAACTAGAGCCATGTTGGACTGGAAAACAGGGATTCATGACAGGGGCACTGCAGTTACATGCTAGAAAATACCAAATACCAATTGATACACTGAATTTTGGATTCCAAGTACTTGATCTTGAAAGTGAAGAAGATGTAATAAGTGCACCTTCTGATGGAATATATGCGAGTGGATTATTTCTTGATGGGGCAAGATGGGATCGCAATCGCCAATGTTTAGCAGAGGCCTTCCCTGGTACACAGGATTCTGATCCCTGAAAGTTTCGAATTTACTTTTAGTTATCTTAACAGAAATCAAAGGCAAGTAATTCTACAATTTTTTCTAGGCTGACACGTAGCAACATTCATGTTACACATGACAGGTGAAATGCATTCGAATCTTCCAATTGTTCACTTTGTTCCCATTGTCAACTATAAGCCACCTGTCGACGAGTATCAATGTCCATTGTACAAAACTCATGTGAGGGCTGGAGTTCTTACGACAACTGGGGCCTCATCTAATTTTATTAACAATGTAAGCTTGAAGATCGATCCACACACAACTCCTGACTTTTGGGTTTTACAAGGAGTGGCGTTGCTTTGCCAACTTGGAATTTAGCCAAGATAGGAGGATATGCTACCTTATGCACTGCAGTTTGTAGGCATGAATTTTTTGATGGCTATTCCGCAGAACAAGGCTTCTTTGAAGTATTTCAGACTGCACACCATCTATGGTGAGTTCCATCTAGTGATAAGATGGAAAATGTATGAGACTATATGACACTTTTCTGCCTGTAAGGCTAAACTATAGTCTGCAGACATGAACTATCTCAATGTAAGTCTTGAAATAAGGGTTACTTCGAGGATAATTTTTGACTTTACAAGTCTTTCTGGTTAGTGTTATGATTTAGTTTTGACAAGAAGAGTAATATTCTTTTTTTCAAGTCGGTAACTACAGAGGATGCCAATATATTTCTTTAAGGTTACATTTTCGTCTACAAACATGTTGCATATTCTTTAAGGATACATTGTGGTCTACAAGTGTGATATATATTTTGTTTCAACGTAAGGTTATTCTTCTTGGCAATTATTTTCTAATATTGTGACAGACATCTAGTGGTTGACATTGAATGTGACATGCTTGATGGTATTATTTCTGTATGATTAGATTGTAGTTTACAAGGCATTAAAATCTAAAATTCTTCTAGAGAGGAATATAATTGTTTTCTACTCGCAAAACATATAGGATGACAATATATGTTTGCTATTTTTCTATATTTGTTACGTATCTGTCAACATGTGTGTCTAGCACAAAGGGTTTTTTGAAGCGCATTTATTTATTTATTTTCAAAGAGAAACTTCTATTAAGTATGAACAAAACCTGCAGAGCAAGTTCAAAGAGGAAATACATCATGAAACGCATGAGAAAAAACACTCCTCAGCAGGAGGAACAAAACAACCAAGGTACAGGCTGAGAATACCATCCCCCTGTAGCAATCTCAAAGAAGAAGGGGGAGCCCCTCCATTCTCTAAAGAATGTAGCCCTCCTAGCAGAAGCTGCCCGAGAAGACCCCTGCATGCTCGCCCAGATGGCCATCAGAGTATGTATGGTGTCTGTCCGTATACTGGCCAATGTGTGAGACGGGTTGACCTAGGATCCATCCAATGCCTTTGTGCATTTGGCTTTCCAAATATGCCACGCTGTAATACATGCCAGTATCTCCCAAGAATAGTCCACAGAGGCATGCACAGCTCTAAAGGGTGAAGCAGGAACATCATCCAGAGAGCATGGATCGACTAAATGGCATCGAATTGATAAAGCCCAAGAAGAGTCATGTCTCTCGTAGAAGACCTAGCTATCCCCTTCCAAATAATCTTGGCCTATCTTGCAATCCAATAAACAATGCCGAACTGACTTCTAGACAATAGCAATCCCTTCCAAATGATCCTAGCCTATCTGTAATCCCATAAACAATGCTGAACTGACTTCTAAACGGGACAAAGATCTTCTAGACAGTAAATATTCCCCCCCCCCCAAAAAAAAATATTACTTCATTAAGTATGGATGAAAGCTACAAGAGCAAGCTCTAATGCGGGAGTACATCATGCCATGCATGAAGAAAAAAACCAGCTCAAAAAGAGCTAACAAAAATCCATGGTGGAGGCTGAAAATGCCACCTCGACCCTAAAGAAGACTCAGAGAAGAATGGAGATCCTCTCCAAACTCTGAAAAAAGTATCCCTTCTGGCTGTAGCTGCTCTGGAGGATCCCTGCATGCTCCTTCAGATGGTCATCAGTGTGTGTATAGTATCAATTCATATATTGGCCATAAACTAGCAAGGGTGAACCTGTGTACCCTCCATCACCTTCGTACATCTAGCCTTCCAAATATGCCAAGCTGTAATGCTAGCCAGAATCTCCCATGATGTGTCTACCGAGGCATGAGCAGCTTTGAAAGGAGTGAAGGGGACATCCTAGAGAGAACATGACTCCATGGAGTGTCGTCATATAATGAAGGGTGAGTCTAAGTCATGTCCCTAAAAAAACACCTGAGGGCCAGTAAGAGATAACCATGCCACGGATCCCCAAGTCATGAAGAAGGGTGCTCTATGAAATATGTTAAAAATCTTGGCAACACCCTTCCATATCGTCCTCGCATGTCTGCACTCCCAGAGGCAATGCTGAACTAACTCAACTGCTGCATGACATCAAGGACAAGTAGGGTCAGCCCCAAACCTAGATCTCCACAGGTTCACTGCAATCCCTCTATGAATAGAAAGTGAAAAGAAGAGAATGATTTTTCTATTCATGAGGGATTTCCAAATCCTTCTCCAAAAATTTTTATACACCTATCGCAATGAGGAGCTTTGGAGAGCCTCCAACCTCTACTACTAAGCTAAAAACTTCTAACATTTTTGACTGTGTAATGAAAGAAGGGGATGCTCTTCTCTCAGTGCCCTTCATCAATCCATTCCCAGTCCCCTAGGTCCCACTGCAAGAACCTAATGGGGGAATCGCCATATAACTAGAGTCTCCAAGACTCGAAGTGCCAAGAGAGCAGGGTCAGGATCAAGATACCACTGTGAGTCCATGTCCCACTCCATGTAACTGCAATGCTAATAGGCTGGAAGGTAACCTCCAAAAGAATATCATCTAAAGATCTGAGAAGTCTGCCTCCCGACTAAACATCAAAGACAAGGGTCTCCCAATGTGCATCCTGCAAGGCAATAATCTGTAAAGCAATACCCGTCTTCGTGGTGAAAGCCACCCTGGCTACACATGTGAGGTCCCATCTAACCCACTCCATAGGAAGTTCCTATTAGGTCGCATGAGCTGAGAGATACAACCTCTAGACAATGAATTGGTAGATGATACTATAGTTTTCTTGGATGCCACGACACTCACTTCTTTTAGGATAGCCTTGGATTTGTTTTGTACTATTGCAGGGGCACACATCGATTGGCATAAATCCAATTGCTTTTAGATCAGTGATGAGACGAGGACATCCCAGATTAGGGGAATGAGACTAGTTTCACTTGGATTTAGAGGGGTGTTCCTGTCATGTATTTGGGGACCTAGGTCGGTGTGGGTATCTCTTCAATACAACAGTTTTCTTCTTTGTTGGAGAGTACAAGGAGAAAGCTCCTCTTTTGGTGTTTGGCCAAGCTTGATCTTGAATCCAAGGTAGTATTGGTCAACCAAGTTTTGTTGGCCATGGCTTGGTTTATATGTTGTTTATGGTGCCATTCTAGGGAGTGCATCACTCATCTTAAGAGATTTGTTAGAAACTTTTTATGGAGTGGACTTGATGGCACAATAGATCTAATAGCCAAGGTGGCTTGGGAGACTTTGATTCTCTCCACACATGAAGGTGGCTCGATATCATAGATCTGGATTCACAGTGCAGGGCCTTGCTCTGCAAGAGGGTGGTGAGGAGACTCATGCCTGGGCAAGAGCTGTGGAAGGATTTTTTCATTCGTAGCATATAGTCTTCTACGCCTACTTTGGGAGGAGACTAGAGTTATAGTTCCAGCTGGATTTTTACTTCAGCCCACCTTAGGTCTCCTTCCTCCCTTCTTATGGTGGCTGCTGTCCTGAAGGCTTGGGCCAGCTTTAGGAGTACCTTACAGAGAGTTTCCCCTTCCTCTGGTGAAGAGATAGATAGACAACCTATCACATGGAACGATAACATACTTGATGACCATGATAGACCACTTGGTGCCTCTTACTACATGTAGTGGTCCAAGTGGGAGAGGGGGTCTACATCCACTATGGGATTCTAGAAAACCTTCCAAAAACTTCAAGAGGATTGAAACGCAGAGTTAGTAAGCCATCTTAGAGGGAGTGCAGGTCAAATTCAGCAGATTGATGCAACCATTCCAGTGGATTGGATGAATACGTATGATGTTCCTATTTCATGTTTCACCTGGATGGGAGCTTTTATTGGAGCGGGCATTCCTCTACAGGTTAATGCTTTCTATGGTGCAGATGAGGATGCCCTGGTTTTTTATGTCCTTGCGGGATGCAAGATGCCTAGATTGACCGATGTGAAGGAACATGGTGGAGATGGAGAGAGAGAAGTAGAAGTAGAATTTATTATCATCCTCGGGGGGGGCAAAAATGACCCATGGGACCTAATCATCAGTACAAAAATCTCCTCCGATGTGGAGGGGTCAAGAATTTTCAAGTTCTTGATGGTACCAAAAAAGACGGGTGACAAAAGATCCCAATGTTGCCGGAGGGGCAATGGTGAGAATTGATGAGAGCTGAGTGGTGTCTACCAGTATCTGTTGGTAGTCATCCCTAATATGTGTATATCTGGGGCATTGTAGGGCTACATGTGCCTCTGTCTTGACTGTTTGTGAATCGTACAGAATGTACAAAATCCGTATAGGCTATATGGAATAGTACGACCCTGTACGAAATCTCGACGGGACCCATAGCAAAAAAATGAGGGTGAAATCTGGCGAGAAAAGTAGAGCAGAAGCAATGCAAGGGCACGTGGGCCGGCACAAGAATCAAGAAAGAGCACAGGAATCCCTAAACGATGGGCTCGTGCACAGATTGGGCTGGCTGCTGCAAGGCAGGTCCACTCCTTTCCTCCTCTCTCTCTCTCTCACACACACACACTTTTTTTAGTGAAAACTTTGATTGATTATATTATAAGAATAGTCACCTCAGAAAAGAGGCGCTAGAAAATACATCAACTGAAGATCTCAGTATAAGCCAAATATACATCCTAATCCATCTGGCGAGTCTGCAAGCAATCAAAGAAAGATTGCTGCAGAGAATGCTTAAAGTAAGCAAACAAAGAAAATTTGGGATCACTTTACAATTACGGTCTGCCCATAAAGTCCAAAGTGCCCAATAGCGAGCCCAAACAAAGAAACATGAAACTCCAGTCACTGTAGATGAAAGCCAAAGAGCCAGAAAAATTTCCCGAAGAGAAGAGTCAGGAATCTCGCTCGTAGCCGCTATTGAAGAGAATCCGGAAACTGTTGAGAAGACGGGCAATGCCAAAATAAATGAGGCACAGTCTCCTGAGAGGTTAAACACTGATGACATACAGCACGAGCAATGTGCCTATGGGCCAGCAACTATCCAGATGGAAAAATTCCCAGAAGCACTCGCCATAAAAAAACCTGTTGCTGAAGTGGAAGCTTGTATGCCCAAAGTTCTCGCAGTCTTTTCCTCCACCACTTAGCTGGCCGATTCAATCGCCAAATAGAATTACCCTTTTTTGAAACCGAGGGTTGAGGCAAAAGGATTTTGTATAATGCAGGCACAGTAATCTAAGATATCCTCAAAGGACGAGAGGAGGACCTAAGGGAACTTAGAATCCAATCCTCTAATCTATCCTGGAGTTCCAAAGGGGGAATCGGGACCAAAGGTGAAAGCATACAAGTGATTTGCTGCCACAAAGTACGATAATGAGAACCCAAACCATACTGTGTGGTTGCCAAAGAAAAGGGAAGCATAGAGCCATCATTCTGAATAACATCAGCAACAGTATTGATCCCTTTAAAGAAAATAAAGTAAGAATGGCGAGGCTCCTATAAAGCAAGCGGAGGCTGAAAAACTTTTGACCAGTGAATGCTTTTGGCCCGCAAAGAATTACCCCCATCAGAGACTGTCGACCATGCCATTCTAGGTGAGATAGAATATGCTTCTAGTCAAGAAGCAATTTGGAGACCATAGGGCAGCCATGCAAAGTTCCATCAATGCACCCAAACAAGAAATCCCACTGAGTGGGTTGCCAATGACCAAAAGCACGAATACTGATATGTGTGAGCAGTGATTGAATCATGAGAGCCTAGGGCTATACACACACACTTTTTTTTTTTCGGGTTGTAAAATCTTTGATTGGTTATATTATATGAGTAGAAACCTCAAAATAAGGTGCTACAATTACATCAACTGAAAATTTCAGTATATGCCAAAAAGACCTCATGATCTATGCATCGGGTCTGCAAGCAATCAAAGAAAGATTGATGTAGAGAACGCCTAAAAAAGCCAAACAGAGAGAAAGTAGGATCACCAAAGACTTTACAGTTCCTATATGTCCATAAAGTCCATAGTGCCCAGTAGAGAACCCAAACGAAGAAAAGATGAAACTCCGGTCTGGATGGATGAAACCCAAATAGCCAGAAGAACTTCCCAAACTGAACAGATGGGAATCTCTCTCACAGGCGCTGTCGAAGCAGATAAAAAAACTCACGAGAGCACAGACAATGCCAAAACAAGTGTGGAACAGTCTCCGAAGAAGCAAAACATCTGTGGCAAAGTGCATGAGCAATGTGTCGATGAGCTAATAGCTGTCCAGATGGAAACACTCCCAAACGAACTCGCCAAAAGAAAACATGTTGCCGAAGCGGTACTTTATACGCCCAAAGTTGTTGTAATCTTTTCCTCCACCACTTGGTTGGGCGATGCATTCGCCAAACAGAATCAAATCTCTCTGAAACCCAAGGTTGAGGCAAAAGGATTTTATACAATGCAAGTACAGTAATCTGAGATAGCCTCAGAGGATGAGAAGAGGACCCTGGAGAAGTCAAAGTCCAATCTTCCAGCTGGTCTTGGAGTTCCAAAGGAGGAATCAGAACAAAAGGCGAAAGCATAGAAGTAATTTGTCGCCACAAAGGATGATAATGAGAGCCCAATCCATACGTAGTGGCTGCTAGAGAAAAGGGGAGCATAGTACCAGCATCATCTATAACATTAGCAACCGAGGTGATGCCTTTGAACAAGACAAGTAGGAACGTCGAGGTTCCTGTAAAGCCAAGGGAGGTTGAAAGACTTTCGACGCCATGGGAGGCTGAAAGACTTTCGACCAGTGAATGCTTTCAGCTCTCAAAGAATTCCCAAGCAAAGATTGCCGTCCATTCCATTCCAGTTGAGAAACAACATGCTTCCAGTCAAGAAGCAAGTGCCAGACAAAAGGGCAGCCAGGCAAAGTACCATCAGTGCAGCCAAAAAAGAAATCCCAGTGATGGAGTTGCTAATGACCAAACACAAAAATACTGATATGAGTGACCAGAGTCCTAATCATAAGAGCCCAAGGCTGATCACCTTGCAGAAATTGCAGCAACATTTTCCCCCTGTGGGCAAGAATATGCACATGAATATCCGTGATGTTCAATCCACCATGCATCTTGGGAGAACAAATGTGATGCATCGAAAGCAGCCTGAGACTTTTTCTGCCATGTTTGGATTGCCAGAATATTTCCATAAAGACAGACATGAAAGATGTAAGATCTGCCTTAGTGAACATGATCAATGGCAAGTAAAATTGAATATATGCCACAAGGATGGACTGCACTATTCGAAGACGAATGTGCAAAGGCCAGGTTGCCAGTTTCCAATACTCAAGCTTTTTCCAAAGCTTAGCCAAAACCCAATCAGTTTGTTGTCGGCGAGTGAGTCCCCACCCCAAAGGGTAACCAAGATGACGAATAAACTGAGTGGGTGGAATGATATCCCCGGGCCATAATAGACTATGCCAGTCTTTGGAATGCAAAGGGAGCAGCTTAGACTTCCGAAAATTAACATGAAGACCAGCTGCCAAACCATAAAGAGAGAGGGCCTGCATCAAGGCACCAAGATCATGGGGCGTATTCTTCGGGGTAAAGAAAGAATCATCAGCATAAGCTTGAGCAACCATGCTGCGATTAGCATCCAATTCCAAGCCATGAAGTGATCCTGTAGCCACAAGATGATCAATATATTGCAGCATAGGATGAGTAGCAATGGCATACAGTAAAGCACTGAGAGGGCATCCCTGGTGGACCGAACAACGAAGAGTCCACTCATCAGAGATATCCCCAGAAAGAATGCAAGCCGCATTGCTATCTCTGTAAAGCTTGTAAATAACCTGCTGCATTTTTTGTCCAAACCCCAAAGCTCGCATAGTTTGCGAGATGAAATCCCATTGAACTATGTCAAAGGCTTTTGCAATATCTACCTGCAAGAGTAGAACATCCTGCTAAGTGTATTTGGCATATTCAATCAATATAAGCATTGGCAATGTTATCTGTGATATGGCGAGGTGGAACAAAGCCATATTAGGAGGGATACAACCCATCATGCAAATAACCTTTAATCCGATCAACCACCATTTTGGAAATGATCTTGTAAATGACTGGCATGAGCGTGATTGGGCCTCCAATCACCAAGTGAATCACATAGCAACTTTTTTGGAATCAGCTTGAGAAGACCCTTTTTCCATGACACAAGCATCTGTTGACTTTGCCATGCTGTATTTACGATTTGCAGCAAGGTGAATTTAAGAAGATCCCAAAATACAAGAAAAAATTCAACAGTGAGACCATCCCATCCAAGAGATTTCCATTTGTCACAGGATCTCAGTGCATCAGACAATTCCCTTTCAGTGAAGGGATGTTCAAGTTCCAAAGCCTGAGCATCAGACAGAATTGGATGAATATGCTACAAAAGAAGCTGACGTGCAGACACGATCCAAGAAGAAAGAGTATTCATATGCCCAAAATGAGCGGAGAAGTGCTGCACACATAAATCAGCAAGCTCTGAATGAGATGTTGACCAAGAGCCATCAGGCATCCGGATTTGACAGATATTGGCAGCCTGTTTTTTGTAGTGTAAACTCTTAAAAAATTGCTTGGAAGAGCAGCCTTTATCCAAAAATGCCCGTTGTTTGGATTGAGTTTCCCATTTAGCAAGCTTTCTGTGATCATTGGATTGAAGAGAGAATTGAGCCTGACATAAGAGCATGCTTTCCTCTGAAGACAAAGGGTGAAGATGAGCAGCAAGCTCAGTCAAACTCTGACAAATAAATTTGGCATGTGCTGCAGTCTCCCTTGTGGCTTGCATATAGGATTTGCCATAATCTCGAATAACTGCTTGCATCCGAGCAACAAAAGCCTGCCAGGCATAATCCAAACCAATGTGTATCTGACGAGAGAGAGGCTGAATAGCATCAAAGACCAAGGCTTTAAAGTCAGCATGCTCCAGATAACTATTATTAATCAGCAAAATCCTTCGGCAAGGCAATCTGTCACTGGGAAATTCATGTAAGGAAAGCCTCAACCAAAGAGGAGCATGATCCGAATGTGTGAAAGCATGATCAACCCAAATTTGACAAGTAAAGGCATCACAATGCTGTGGATCAATCTGATACTATCTGTCCAAGCATGCCCGATAAGAAGATTGAGCATTATGCTGAAAGGTATAGCCCGAAAGCATGGGCTGTAATTCCTTCCAGATATCAACCAGGCGCAACTAAAGCAAAAAATCAGACCATGCCTGTGTTTCAAAAGCCAACATATAAGTGTGGCCTGAGGTGTTGTCACCCGATTGAGGGGCATTATTAAAGTCACCACAAATGAAGGCATGTTGTCGCCATGGATAGGTATGCATGGCAGCCCAGATCAAAGCTCTATCACGAGAAGATTGGCGGGCATAAACCGATGCAAACTCAAAAATTTCCCCTTGAACAAGGCATTGAACAATAATCCATCTCCCATGGCGATCATTGAGAGCCATAACAAGTTGAAGGTCATGCTTTACCAAAAAAGCCACACCAGAAAAGGACTGCTCTCCAGCATAGAAGATATCATAATGGCCTATCTGACTAGCATACATATGCTGATTATGCTCTTGCAAAGCAACTATATCAGGCTGTAATTGCCTGATATACATCCAGACCAGTTTTCATTTGCGACCATCACACATTCCCTGTACATTGAGAGTAACACACTTCAGATGATCAAGCATATTTATAGTTATGGGACAAGTATGTACAGCAACTAACAGGCTGTCTAAGTCTGCATTTCCACCCCAAAGTCCGGACCTCTACCCTAGCATGAAGCATCAGCCTAAGGAGAGGACAAAAGTGCAGCAACTTCTTCTTCAGGAAACAAGGTCTGATTTGCAGTCACAGTAGCCCACGTCAAGCCAACACCAGAGTTTTCAGCAGGTGTTTTCCCATGAGAGGATGCACCACTCCAAGTCCAAGAAGGCAAAGGTCGCTTGGGGGAGATCACTTTGCGAAGAGTTTGCCATCCATCAGTTAAAAATTTTTCCCCCTTCCCCTGAGGTGGAGAGGACAAAGGCATAGGAAAAGAAGCATTACCATTTGAGACAGCCGGGGCTTTGCCTTTGTCTTGAACATAGAAAACTGTTTGATCCCTTTGTTTTTTACCACAGAAGAGGCATTTGCATTCTTATTCAAAGGCTGAGCCATTTCAGCTTGCACTGGCATCCGTGGAGCTCGAGAAGGGCACTGTGAAGCCATGTGCCCAAATTGCTTGCATTCAAAGCAAGCACTTGCAAACAGCCCCCACTTGAGCTTGTAAAAGGCACTCCCCATGGAAACATTATTCACAATAACAGAATATGAAGCTAGAGTGGGATGATTCGTATCCCACGAAATACAGAAGCGATTCGAATTTCCATTGGGTTGCGGTGGACATACCACCTTACCGAGGGAAGCTGCAATTTTAGGTAGAAGAGAAGACAAGCATTGAGGAAAATCCACAACTTCTACCCAAACAGGGCAATGATGCCGAATCAATGCCTGATAATCCCGGGTGGGAGACCAGGGCAAGACATGGACCATCTGCTAGCCATAGAAGAGAGGAGAGTGCTCCAGCAAAACCTGACGGTGCTCCTCATCAGCCATGATGATCTCAAAAAAGCCCCTCGCTGTATAATAAACTTTTTTGACATAAAAACCACCCAGGATTCTAGTCAACCAATTCCCAACATCTGTTGTAGCAGGCATCCGCCGTCTTGGGAAGAAAATTATAATGGCATGCTTTGCATACTCCTTAACTGGATCAAATATATCATCCACTTCCACCATAATGCCAGTGGTGGGAAGTGGATCTTTCCAACCTTTGCGGGTATCTTCAAACCCTTCATGCATAACCTCATAAACAAGTTGAGCCTCAGCAGAGTCATGAAGGGAATCATCTGAATCCATCACCTATTTTTGTTCTTGTTAGAAATCGACTTGTCTTTGTGAAAGGTTTTCTCATAGGAATAATCCACCATTCAAGTTAAGGAAAAGGCTTGGAAGCAGCAATGCTTTACAATGAGGAAATCACAGCAGGTACAAAACTGTACGGATTTTTCCTGGCTGTGGACAAAATCGTACGGATTTTTGACAGTACGGGATTTATTTATTTTTCCTGACAGCAAAACTGTACGGTTACACACACACACACACACACAATTTTTTTTTTGTTTTTTTTTTGGAATCTTTGGGTCATATTACAAAAAAATTTATCCCAGAAAGGGAGAGCTATAATACGTCAAGAGAAAATCTCACTGTAGGACAAATATACATCGTGCTTGTTTGGGTTCACACACACACACTTTTTTTTGGGGTGAAATCTTTGATTGATTATATTACATGAGTAGCAACCTCAAAACAAGGTGCTACAATTACATCAACTGAAAATTTCAGTATATGCCAAAAAGACCTCATGATTTATGCAGCGGGTCTGCAAGCAATCAAAGAAAGATTGCTGCACACACACACTTTTTAGTGAAAACTTTTGATTGATTATATTACAAGAGTAGAGACCTCAAAACGAGGCAGCTGAAATTACATCATCTGAAAATCTCAGTGTATGTTAGATATACATCATGATCTATGCAACACGTTTGCAAGCAATCAAAGAAGGATTGCTGCAGAGAATGCTTAAAAAATCCAAACAAGGAAAATATAGGATCACTAAAGACGTTACAGTTCCTGTCTGTCCATAAAGTCTAGAGTGTTCAATAGCGAACCCAAACATGCCCAATAGCGAACCCAAACAAAGAAAAGACACACACTTTTTTTTTTCTTATTTTTGGGATGAGAATATTGTTGCTTTTATATTACAAGATGAGCATCCCAAAGCAGGATATGCTCAAAATACATCAAGCAAAGATTTCAATATATGACAAACATACATCCTGATCTAAAGACCCTGTTTGCAAACAATCATAAAATGATTATTGCAAATAGGGGGGCTATGAGAGAAAAAAATCAATTAGAGCATGAGAGATGGGGCTAGGGGAAGGATAAATTGGAGGTAGGGATATATTGACATGTGTTGGCCTTTTGGATTTCTCTGCACCGACTTCCTCTAGCATATATAGTGAGATCTCCCTTCGTTCGTGGCCATCCCATTTTCATATGCTGTCTCATTTTGGAGCTCCCTTTGTTTTTGGCCGTGGCGTTTTCCCACAACCTCACACTCTACGTACCCGACCTCTAAGAAATTGTATGTAGCTTGATTGCTTCATGTACATCCTTTCCCACCTACAGGTAGGTTATATCAGTGAGCTTAACATAACCAATTCCGTTAAGTTAAAGATAACCTTAACAAGGGAAATTAGTACCCACTATGTTATGCACCAAAACTTTTAGGGCTTTGTACAAAGTGGTTTATTTCATCAATCTCTTTTCTTCTTTTCAAAACCTTTCAAACGAGTAATATGTCTCTACGACAGAGAATCCACAACAAAAAATGACGAGCACACGGAGGTCAACCCTTTCAAGTTCATAGTGTCTGCGATCATCGCCTGCATGGGGCGATGGACTCAAGGATTTTCCCGTTCTATGTCTGGCACCGTCGAGGGTGAGGGTTGGGGGTTACGTGAAGGCGAGTGCATGCGGAAGGGGGGGTTGGTGGGAGCTGTGCGGTGCAAGCATGGGAGAAATTGAGGGTAGGAGGAGTAGGGGAAAAGGATGAATGTGGAGATGAAGAGGAGGGATGTGTGCGGAAGGCACCACCATAGTTGAGCTGCGAAGAAGGTGCGATGGAGAAGGGCATCAAACGAGCTGTACAACAGCCATAGCCATGGCTTTGCTCTTCTTCTTCAAGGATTGGAGGATTTCCTGAGCAATACACAGCGGGGTGGAGGGCAGTGAGGTGGAGGGGGAAGGAGAGTTATATTAACTAGGGGGAGGGAAAGTTAGATTAGTAGGTTTAGTTAGATCAGATTAGGGGGTTTAATGAGATTAGAATAGGGGGCTAATTAGATCACCAAATAATGTTTTCAATGAATCTTTTAAATCTTTAAAGTTTTGTTAATCTAATGCAGTTTTTGAATGCAGACACTAATGAAACACAAAATTACAAACCTATTGAAACAAATCGGATGCTTGAATGCGGAGATCAATAATTTTTTAGATTAGGAGACCCATTAGTCAACGAAAGAGTAAGCTAAGAAATTCAGGTCACCAAAAACAAATTGATTTCTATCCTTCCACAGAGTCCAAAGTGTGCCCAATATCAAACCCAAATAAAGAAAAAAACAAACTGATGTCGAGGGGGATGTATCCCAAACAGCCAGAAGTACTTGCCAAAAGTAAAGCCTAGAAATCTGGCGCATAAAGTTTGACCCAATAATGCCAAGAAATCACATGTATGAGAACAGTGCCAAAAGAGATGAGACACTGTTTCCCTGGGAGCCAAACATCGGCGACAAAGTGGTGGAGCAACACAGCGTTGTGCCAAAAACTATCCAGTTGGAAAGACTCCAGGTAAAACACGTCACAGAAAGTCCTATTGCCGAAGAGGAATTTTTGCTTTCCAAACCCCACTCAATCTTCTTCGCCACCACTTTGCCGGACTATTCATATGCCAAATTTTATTTTCCCTCTGTGCAGCCCAAGGCAAAGGCAAAAGAACTTTATAGAGTGCTAAAATTATAATATTGGATAGCCACAAAGGACGACATGTCGATCCTGGCAAATGAAGATTCCAATCGTGCAGTCAATCCTCCACTTCCAAAGTAAGTACAGGAAGTCCAAGCTCTTGCCTCTGCACTCTAAAGATTGGCATTCTCTTTTATGGTCGGGTGACATTATCCAACCTACTCAGTTGATCTGTCATCTTGCTTACCGTCTTGGTTGGATGATCACGCGTCGTCAGCAAATTCATTTGGTTCTTGAAAAATTAAAAAAGAAGATGGAATACTGGAAGCTTGCTACTTGGCCCTTGTATGTCAGGCTTTGTATTGTGCAATCTATTTTGATGGCATATATACAGTTTTATCTACCTTTGATTATGTTCACCAAAGGGGATTTGACAAATTTTCATGTCCATGGTTATGGAGACTTTTTGGCGCTCCAAACATGGCAAGAAGAGTTTGCATTTGCTTTCTATGCAGCATCTGTGTTCACCTAAGATGCATGGAGGCCTCAATATTCTGAAAAGACACACACACACATGACAAAATATGAAGAGGGGAGAGGAGAAGAGTGGAGATGAGGAGAGAGGGCACAGCTAGAGAGCACACCACAAATGACTAACTATACACTAGATTTAGTTGAAAAAATAGAATATATACAAACCCATTTAGGGTTAGTGTAAGGGGATCTAACCCTTTCCTTTATAGCACTCGATAAGGTTAGTACTATGCACATATGATCACATGATGGTGCTATGCACACGTGATCACATGATGTTGAGTGTGAACTCTCAACACCTTCCCTCAAGATCAACATCATGAAGTAGGCCTTCCCTCGAGATGATGATTTTGGGGAATCGAAGAAGAACTGAGCATTACATTCCATCACACCCCTTTAATGGGAATGTCCTTCCTCTGCATCAAACCAAGAGCTAGTCAGTGTTTCTTGAATAGCTCTTTACCGAGTGGTTTGGTAAAGATATCTGCAACATTCTCTTTCCTATCACAATGTTGCAATATGATGTCACCAAGTAGCACTCTTTCTCTGATGAAGTGCTCTCTGACATCAATGTGCTTTGTCCTGGAGTGATATACTGGATTCTTGGCCAATGCTTGAGCCGATCAATTATCACAGTATATTGTTGTTGGATTTGACTTATCAAAGTAATCTGTTTCTGACAACAGTCTTTTGAGCCATATAGCCTCACATGCACCTGTAGTGAGTGCTCTATATTCTGCTTCAGTCGAAGATAAAGAAATAGTTGGCTGTTTGTTTGACGACCATGATATAGCACCTTGACCAAGGAAAAATGCATATCCCCGTGTCGATCTCCTGGTCTCATGATCTCCAGCATAGTCAATGTCACAGTATCCATGCAATCGTGGATGACTTCCTCTGTATTCTATCCCAAACTGTCTTGTACCTCTTATGTATCTCAAGACTCTTTTGGCTGCATTCCAGTGAGAGTGTTTTGGATTTGCCATAAACTGTGCTAGTGAGCTTACTGCATAACAAATATCTGGTCGTGTGATTGTTAGATATATAAGAGATCCGATACCCAAACTTTTTTGCTGTAGTCAGCAATAAAAGTGAGAAAATAATGATAGCCTCCAACACATGCAGCTTTAGTAGTCCACACATCAGAGTGGATTAATTCCAATGGCCTCTTACTCTCTTGAACATGTCTAGGAAATGGTTTCCTTGCCTGTTTTCCAAATTGACAGGCTTCACATACCTTATGCATTTCTGCAACCTTGAACTTAGGCAATCCTGCAACAATATTTTGGGCCTGCATTAATTTAAGTCGCTGTACATTAACATGACCAATGCGTTTATGCCGGATATCAATATAAGCAACTACACCGGTCCCATGTGCAAACATTGCTGCACTCAATTCAGGCATGTCCGCATCCAACATAAACATCCTGCCCTTCTTCTTCCCTTTTGCTATCAAGCGACCTTTATTTTTCATATCCTCAACAAAGCATCCATGAGGATTAAATCTGACCTGCAAGCCCTGCTCAACCATTTGACCAACAAAAACCAGGTTCTTGGTGATATTCGGGACATGAAATACATCAGACATATATTTCTTTTTCCCATCCTGCATAGACAAAGGAAATTTACCAATCTGCACAATAGGATGTGCAGTATCATCACCAGTCTCCACAAATCCTGGTCTTTCCATTTTCCTTGCATCCTGCATCCATTCTGCATGACCTATCATGTGGTTTGATGCACCTGAGTCAACATACCACACATCATTGCTTTCTTCTGCACTTGTCACAAAATTGGTCATGTGCTGCACCATAAACAATCGCTCATTTCTGTCATCACCCTGTCTACTAGAGGATGCATAATTGCCTTGCTGCAATTTTCCAATCATGATGTCATTTTGCTTTTTATAGCAGTCGTTAACCATATGACCCATTTACCACAGTAGTAGCATTCAACATTGCTGTTTGTATTTTGGCCTCTCTACCATCCACCACGACCTCTTTGGCTCCCCTTGCCTCTAAAGTATCACATCCTCCTCCATAGGACTCGTTTTCTTAAATTTGCTGCATATTCTGATTTCTGCCACGGCCTCCAGATCAGCCTGCTCTACCTCTGTCTCTACCTCTTCCAACATTTGAGTAAAAGATAGTTTCTTTTGAAGTTCCTCTTGAAGAAGATGCACCACCATTTCTCTGCTCTTCAGAAATTAGAAGAACAATCAACTCCTCAAAATCTGGAAATTTTTCACGGACGGGAATGGATGTCCAGAATTGTGCATAATCCTTTCTTAGAACATTCAAGGTCACAGAAACTAAATCATCATCTTTCACTAGTGACCCAATGTAAGCAAGTGCATCTGCAATCTTCTTTACCTTCATGTGGTAGTCATTGATGCTTATATTTTCTCTCTGCACATTATGCAACTCTTACTTGAGCTGCATTTTCCTAGCTTGCGTATTTGTGCTATACATTTTTATCAAAGTATCCCACGCCTCCTTCGGCGTGCTTGCATCCTAAATATGCGCAATCATAGAATCTGAAATAGTGATAGACAGCTAGTACATAACTTTTCTGGCTCTCTCATGCCATCCTTTAAATGCCTGCAACTCATGTTGATTAATAACATTAGGAATAACTGGTTCTTGTTTAGCTCCAGTAATGAACTCCCAATAGCCTTTGCCTTTAAGGAAATTCGTCATTCTAAACTTCCATGCTTGGAAGCTGTTCTTGTCAAGCTTTTCAGTGACTATCTGTGAAAGAGCATTAGACGCCATTACAGATCACTGTGAAAATATTCTATCGCTGCAAAAAACACAACTTCTGCCTCACAAGGGCAAATCTGCAAAACTGAGGAAAGTGGTATTTGGCCACACAGTCACTTCCTAGTGATGATTTTGCATCAACAGGTAATAAGAATGATTCTGTCACTCCCAATATCTCTGTGCATAGGCACTTCGCCCATGCCTGCAGCATATACTTCCCTCTCGTCAAACCGTGAAGAGCGTCCTAATCTGAGACAGTGCACTCTTGCACTTTTCGGTTGTGCTACTTGCAGAGATTTACTCCCAAACTCGAAAAAGGAAAGCAACACTGATCCTCTTACCAAGACACCGCAAACTTGGTTTGCTTTCTTGAGCTCCTTACCACAAACCGAGCTCTGATACCATGCGAAGAGAGAGAAGTAAGGAGTCTCACTTGCAACTTTCTCACATACACAATGGGGGAATACACACAAAGGTAGAGGCTGACCCTATTTGTGGATCTCAAACCAAACTTAGCTAACCTAGGTGGCATACTAACTTAGCCACTAACTAGAGTACATAAAGATAGCTGTCATCCAGCTATTATTCATGGGCGGTGTACCAACCACATCTGCAGCTACTAACAAGTCGATGACATAAATGCACAACGGTCACCCTGGCATATCACGAGTGGAGCTCGATATCTCAACAACAGGTGTGTGGTAACCCTTGTGATAGGGTTCGTGGCCTATGCCACGTGTCGCTTAAAGGAGAGCCAAAATTTTAGAGATTTCATCTTCTTCTACATTGTTCTGTGTGGAGGCTTGGTCAGTGAAGAGCGTTGAAGGAGGTCGTGCGTAGGCACTGGAGCTCAAAGAGTTCATTGGCGGTGCTCGTTGCATGGGTCGAGGCGAATGAAGACGCTTGGGTTTGTTGGCGGTTGGTGACTCATTTGGAGATGGCGACTGAAGCTATAGAGCCGCTGGAGGATCCATCAGTGGGGGCGTCATTGTGAAGGAGTCAATGGCCTTTGCTTGCTGGCGTTGCTGTTGTAGGTAGGAGCTGCTATGCTTTCCCGTAAGTTGTCGGCTGTAGGAGTCTTCATTGTTGTGCTTGGTCCTTGGCTATGGGTGCAGTTGGTGTTTGAGGCTTTCATCGAGCGAGCTGAGGGGCCGGTTTACAATCGTTGACTCGTAGGCAGCTGGTAGCCCGACTTGTTTGACTTGATGAAGTCAGTTGTTTGAGCTGTGCCCATGTGACAAGATGCTTGGAGATAGTTGCTGTTGCACTTAGATTCGTTGGAGATCACGTACTTGTTGTGGTTGCCCATGTTGCTATAGCTCTTGGAGGCATAGAAGCTTGAGTGTTGACTATCGTAAATGGAGGCGGCTAAAGATGCCCGTGAGCGCTAGGACATGCTGTGTGCACTGCTTAGTAGGGCTATTGGAGCCTTGCTTGGTCATGGGCTTTTCCACTACGTGGTCGCCCATTGAGTGTAGAATCTACCTTGTGCTATGACGATTTGCAATGCCTATGTCTAGTCGTGGAGCTTGCTGATTGCTTTCTCTCTCATTGAGTAAAAGACTAGCGATCTCTCTCTCTCTCTCACCAGTCTCGACTAACTTTCTTTCTATAAGAACCACTAACTTTCTCTCTTAGGAATCTTTCAAAGAGAGGATTTCCTCTCAGAAATCTCTACCTATTTTTCTCTCAAGGCACTCACAAATCTCTTAAGACAAATAGAAATCTTTCAAGAAGAAGGAGCATCTCCCTCTCTCTCTCTCATGTGAATGGAAATATCTCAAATGACAAAAATCTCTCAAAGAACAATGAATCGAATGGAAGGAGATTAACGGAAATCTCTCAAACTCTCATGAACAGAAATGGATGAGATTCACAGAAATCTCATGAACATAAGTCTCTCTCTCCCTCACAAGAAACTATCATAAGCACTCAAGCAATGAACATAAATATGGACGGAAACTTTTCAAATGGATGGAAATTTCTCTCATGGAAGAGAAAACTCAATCTCAATCTCTCAATCACTATCTCACTCTCACAAGGAGGATCGCGCCTCAGTGGAAGGCAAAAACCTTCTCTGATACCATGACAAAATATGAAGAGGGGAGAGGAGAAGAGTGGAGATGAGGAGAGAGGGCACAGCTAGAGAGCACACCACAAATGACTAACTGTACACTAGATTTAGTTGAAAAAATAGAATATATACAAATCCATTTAGGGTTAGGGTTAGGGGATCTAACCCTTTCCTTTATAGCACTCTATAAGGTTAGTGCTATGCACATATGATCACATGATGGTGCTATGCACACGTGATCACATGATGTTGAGTGTGAACTCTCAACAACACATACACACGCACATATTTTTTAACTTTTTAAAGGAAAGCAATATTTCTTTACATTAGAGAAAAACTGCCCCCAAAAGTGGAGATCAGCCGCCAATACAAAATCAAAAAATCTCAGTATAAGACAAGTAGATAGCATAGTCTATATGGTGAACAGACAAACAATATTTGAATGATTGTTTGAGAGACATCCAAAAAAAGAAGAACATGGAAGCAGTGGTTCATGAAAATTTGATTCTTATCTTTCCATATAGTCTAGAGTGCCCAATATCCGACCCATATAAATAACAAATCAAAGTCCAGTCGCATCGCGGGTGAATCCCAAAGAGCCTGAAAAGCTTTCCAAATGTAGCAGAAGGAAAGCGGTTGTGAAGACACTGCTAAAGTAGAAAGAAAAGATCTCGAGTGACAAGAGGCAAGTCCAAAAAAGATGAAGCATAGATTCCATAGGAGCCAAGCATCTATGGCATAACGCAGGAGCAATGTGTCAACGAGCTAGGAGTTGGCCAAAGGGAATGACACCAATGAGTACTCGCCATTAAAAAACCTATTGGTGAAGAGGTAGTTTGCAACACCAAATTTGATGCAATCTTTTATGTCACCATTTGGCAGTACGACTAAAAGACCATATATTGGTTTGCATGTTGCATGATCCAATGAGGAGGCAGTAGAATCTTGTATAAACCAGCCCCACTAAAATATCAGCCAGGCGCAAAGGGCACATAGAAGAACTATTGGGAGTTGTGTGATCAAGGGCTTGTCCTATGATCATGTGTGTGTGTGTGTGTGTGTGTGTGTGTGTAGCACACTAAGTACTGTGATGTGTCATAGTCTATGACATAAAAAGGATTTAGGAGGAGTTTAAGGGTTAGAGGGACATTCAGGGTTTAGAAGGAGGTTCCAAGGTTCAGAGAGAGGTTCCAGAGTTTAGAAGAGGTTCAAGGTTAGAAGGAGGATCCAAGGTTCAGGGTAGAGTACATGGTGGAGAACTCGTCTCCCTCGTAGATCATGGAGGTTAAGGGTTGAGGAATTGAGGGTTTAGACCAGCAGGGCCTGGTCGGCCTGTTTGGGTCGGCCATAGGCAGCCTGACTGGTCGGTTTTTTGCCAGCCCATTAGGGCCTATAAAAGGAGAGGCACTTGCCTCATTTCATCATCCAGCCAAGCAGCATAGGTACCAGCAGAAAGGAGCAGCAGGGAGCTTGCCTTAGGCCCCATCACTAGAGGTAAAGGGAGCACACAGGAGTTGCAGACTTAGCTAAGAGTGCTGCCCACCTAGGCTGGTGCAAAGACAGCAAGGTGGAAGGGATCTAGACGGAAAGTCTATAGAAGCTCAAGGTGGAGCACACGGGCTCGAGTCTAGAGATAGCCAACAGATAGGAGAAGGACCTTGTGGTTAGATCAGAGGACCACACCATTGGTGGGACTCTAGATCTATCTCTTTTGTATTGTGTCCATAAGCATAGGAGTGGGAGAGGAAGAAAATATAAGAGCATGGGGGGAAAGGAGAGAGAAAAGAAGGGAGGAGGAGGGAGGAAGAGGAGGGAGGAGAAGGGAGAAGGAGGGAGGAGGAGAAGGGAGGAGGAAGAGGAGGAGGGGGGAGGAGGAGAGGAGGAGGATGCTTGCAAGATTGGAGGAGAGGGGAGGAGGAGTTGCAAGGTTAGGACTTGGTTTTGGACATGGAGTGTAAGGAAGCATGGACACTTGAGACAATTGCTTGGAATACCAAAGTAGAACTCAACACAATGCCCCAAAGAGTGTGGGCTTCATTCCATTATGGGATATTTAAAGTTGGAGAGTTTCTCTCTCTACATGTAGGAATTTGTAAGACATTCTCTCTCTACATTTAGAACTTGCATATAGAAGTTGCATGTAGGAGTTACAAGTTGCATGTAGGAGATGCATGTTGCATGTAGCACTCGTATGTAGAACATGCATATAGGAGTCGCATGTAGGACTTGCATGTAGAACACACATGTAGTAGTTGCAAGTAGAACTTGTATGTTGAGGATTCCTAAGAGAGATTATTCCTAGCCTCATGCAAGTACAAGCGGAGCTTTGCCACTACTCTACACACACATTTTGTACTACCTAATTCCATGTTGGCATAGAGGCAACACTATCATGTTTTGTCCTTGGTTCCATTCCAGTAGTCTTTCACCTTGCCTTCATGGGGGGATGTTAGAATATGAAGCCAAGTTGAGTTAGTTTGGTGTGTTCTAGTGTGTTCTAGTGTGAGTTCTAGTCTGGTGTGTCCTATGGATGCCAGTGTCACATTGGGAGCTATCCCATATGCATTGGTGTTCATATGTGTGTGTGTGTGCTCTATATAAGAGCTGTACTTGTCTAGTGTCAAATCAATCAAGTATCAAGGTACTCTTTGGTCTACATGTGAGTACTCTCATTTTTGTTCATTGCTCTAGTCATTTCATTTCCATTTCATTATGTCTCCTTTTGAGGATCACTTCCTCTCTCCCCAGCCTACCCTCTCTCCACCATGTTCCTTTAAAGAGAAGAGTGGAGAAGGGAGTAGTCATTGTGGGTAGGGAGAGGGAGAGAGGAAGAGGATGAGGATCATCCAAATATTTTTAAAATCATCATGGAGGACAATCACCTGGTAAATCTACCTTTTTTTTGTGATCTTTTCTTCAAAATTCACTTGGTCCTTCAACGGTTTGAAATGGAGATTTGTGACAATGTCTTTTTGAATGCTGTGAAAATATTGATTGCATTGAGAAATTTGTACAAGATGAAAGACATGGTAAGTATGATGCTAGATGCCTTGACCTTAACAAGTCATATTATATTTATGTAATTATTAAAATATTTTTTACAAAGTCTAATGTTTATGTCATTAAACAAGGGAAAATATTAGTAATGAAAGATTATATCGAAGTGTAGTGTAGATATGAAGGCACTAGAGCACGAGCTTAAGTGTAGGATGTGGTGAGAGAGAGAGAGAGAGAGAGAGAGAGAGCATGATCTTGAGCTTGAACATGAGCTATGAACATGGAAGAGTGTGATCTTGAGCATAGAATATGGTGAGAGAGGCAAGTATGAGATTAGTTAGGGCATGGTAGCTTGCTACGTTTATAAAACATGCCCTTGCTTTATTACCTCCACCAATCACAATGAATATGATAAGGATATTAATATAATATACTTCATCTTTGTTATAGAGAGTTCACATTTGTATCTTGCACGTCTGTTGCATATTGAACTAGCTATTGTGTATACATAGATACCATACATTGGTAATGAGTTTCACACAAAGGTCAAATGCATGTACTACAAGCTTGAAAGGTTGGGTTTCAAGAATGGGGCCTTAATTGAATTCACATGATGCTAAAGGCATATAAGAATTAAGCTATAAAGATATCGATGTGGTGGATAGAAAAGAAACACAACTTTTTAAATTACATCACTCTAAAATATCTAACATCCTTCAACTTTATCAAGTCTTTATCAAAGAGAGTTCACATTTGTATCTTGCACATTGGACTAGCTATTGTGTATACATATATGCTATGCATCAATAATAAGGTTCACACAAAGGTCACATGCATGCACAAAAACCTTGTAAGGCTTTGTTTGAAGTATGGGGATTCAATTGAAAATACAGGATGCTAAAGGCATAGAAGAGTCAGGCTATACATATGACTGGCCTCAAAGATTTTGATAGTGTGTAAAAAGGAAAACACAAATTTCATCAAATCACTCTTATATAACATTGGGAATAGGCATTTTGAAACTAATATATGATTAACAAAAAACAGTCAGGGTTTGAAAGACGCTAGATATATTTATGTGATAGGTATGACAAAGAAAAGAAGGGACACTTTGACACTAATCAACATTAAGGTATGCTTTTTAGAACTGATATGTGGTTGACAATGAAAAAATAGTTAGGTTTTGAAAGAAGCTTGATAGCATTGTGTAAAGGGTATGATAAATAAATGGACTGATGACCTATCATCGCCCAGAGTTCAAGGTTGTCTTGGAGCGACCACTGTGCTAGTTCTTGGAGTAACTCCATTACCTATTTTTATGTATTATAGGAGAAGGTCTATGATGACCACCACGCTGGCAAACAGAAGGAGATCTATGACAACCATTGCATTGGCTCTTGGAGTTCTATATTTGTGTACCAAGGAAAATGCATTTCCTTGTGCAACCAAGGAAAATGCAATTGATAATATGGCCCTTCAGGAGTCCCCTTTAGGGGCAAGAGACATATCGACATGCCACATCTCTGTCCAATGGTATCCTAGATATTGTATAATGCATGTCGATATGGCCCTTTCCCCTAGAGGGGACCCCTCAAGTGCCATATCATAAATTGCATTTTCTAAAAGTTTAAGTATATTTTTATAGATGTATCTCCTTGCAACCACAATGGTGGGTTGTTAGAGCTATTTTAGCACTATTTTGGTCCTAAACCAAGCAAATTGTAGTCTTACTTTACTGGTAATTTAGTCCTTGTTGTTGCAGTAGATCCTAAATGAGGGCAAAAGTATTCCAAGCCACCACAGTGAGTGGAGGTCTGGTGGTGCCATCCGGATAATCAACTATAATTCATTGAGTAAAAATTCATCCACATAATCAACTACAATTCATCGAGTGAAAATTAAGCAAAAGAGATTACAATGTACATCTACATCCAATAACAGGTTATATAAAAATTAACAAGTTATATTGAGCAAAAATTGAACAAAGGATATTACATTTATAAAAACTCAGCAATTGCTGAGAGCCTTAAAGGCCAAAAGGTTAAATCTAGCAGCCATAACCATTCAAAATATAAGAGCTAACAACATTGCATACTAAGAGCCTCAAATTGAACAAAAAGAGATTACATAAATGTAATAAAAACTCAGCAATTGCTGAGAGCTTAGAGACCAAAACAATACATCCAATGAGCCAAAAGATTACTGAGAGCCTTAGAGGCTAAAAGATTACATCTAGCCATTGTTGTGTGGTTATGAGCCTCGTTGCGCAAGATGAAATTTATACAACTCAGTATTGCCGCTAGCCCGGCTTATTGCATTAAATTTTTTTAGGGAGCCACTGGAGGAGATGATGGACAGACCGAAGACCATGCACATTGCCAGGACTCATGTTCTGGCAGGTCCAAGCAGAGCAGAGCAAGTGAAAGGACGTGATGTATCTTTCTTGAGGGTGATCTCCAAGAGCGTGATAACCAACCTGAAGAATTGCATGGATGGCAAATCCCGATTATCATCTGAGTCCGTTGGAGTTGCAATGCACTATCTACCCTCAAAGGTGATTTTGAGCAATACGATAAGATGTCTCAGAAGGTGACTTTTCTACAAGAGAAAGCCACCGATGCAGCAAAGGTAGTGCAACTTGAGGAAATTCTTAGGAAGGGTGTAGCAACCAAGGTAGAGGAGGCATAAGTGAGGGCCTTTCAGGCACGAGAGAAAGCTGAGGCTACTTCAAAAATAGTTGACAGGGAAAGGCATAAAAGAGAAGAAGCAGAGAAGTGCATTAAGGAGCTCTGAGATAGGCTTGAAGAAGTTATAAGTGATGGGGACATCATAGACAAGGACCTAGCAATGATGTGAAAGGAGATTGAAGATCAGAGAGCCAAAAAGGAGGGTCTTTACAAACGGCTCTGTAACATGTAGAACATATTGAGCATTGAAAAAGACTAGATGATGGAGGAACTAAAAAGGGAGAATGCAGAAGCTAGAGTGGTGATGTAGGATCTATGAGAGAGCTTCAAGGCCAGGAAGGATGGGGTAGAGAGTAGTTGGAGTGCAGTAGATAATGAAACAACTCTCAAGGCTAGGAAGGATGCAAAGAGTAGCCACGGTGGAGCAATAAGTAGCAGCCACAATGGGGGTTATTTTTTCGAAACATTGTTGGAAGTTCAAAGAGTAAGCTACAAGACCCTACAACAAGATTATGATGGGGTTGTGCACGAGCTTGTAATGGCTTTTGAAAGTTTTGAAAAGCAATTCATCATTGTGAGAGATTTCCAAACTAGAGTGGAAGTCTTTGAAACGGCCCACATTGATGTTTTTGAGCAATTTAAGTAGCTTCAAGAGATGTTGAGGGAATCAGATGAAGCTGCACGGAGTGAGCAAAGAGTGGAGGAGATAAAGGAGAACATCCGCAGCCTTAGGATGAGGGAGAAAGGAATCAAGAAGCAACTTCATCATTTACAAAGCAAGACTGTCGTATTGACAACCGCAATAGTTAAATTGGATGCCTATCCCGCTATGCAGCAGGGTCCGAAATGCATGTTATGCCATTACCCTATCATAGATGACTGCATGATCTAATGGCCTGCATGCTACCACCTTGTGCATGCTTTTTGCTTTGGGGTGTTTGTGCATGCAAGCTCGGTATGTAGAGAATGTCATTTGCCATTGCCCAGGTCATGGACAAATCAAATGTGCCTGCTTGCTATACAGCTATCTACGATGAGAAAGTAGATGCTGCAGCTCAATTTGCCATTTGGGTAAAATTTACAAAAGACAAGAAGCTCAAATTGAAGAAGGCCAAGCCCGAGCCCTGACTGCGAGGAAAAGGAGCCTGAAGGGAGGAACCACCCCCCTTCAGGAAAGGAGCAAGAACGGCCGAGCTTGCAACCAGAAAGCTCAAATCAAGGAAAGAGGAAGCAACATGAAGGGAGGGGCCAGGCCCCTGAAGGAAGGAACCAGCCCCCTTTGGGAAAGGAGCAAGGAACGTGCGATCAAGAAGCTAAAAAAGGTGACCTGCTCAAAGCAATGTGAAACCAGCCCCCTGTAGGAAAGGAGTCTTTGAGATGTAATCTAAAGAAAAGGAGTCCTTGATATGTAATCTATATAATATGTGTGTAATCTATTGAATTATTACTTTTCTCCAGAGTTTACTTGGGCAATGTATCTTTTTTAGAATAACACCAGCACGGTGGTTTGCTTCTATCATTACATGGGTCAACGTTTGCTTGGATATAGCCAATCACTATGCCAAAAAATGGCAATACTTAAAAATTAACTACCACGAGTGGAGTGGTTTGCTTCTATTATTACGAGGACACTAACTTTATTGCCACGAGCGCGGTATGGTGGTTGGTTGCACAATAGGAATATAACTGCCACCAGTGTGGTGGTTTGCTTCTATTATTATTATTATTACAAGACAAGATGAATGACATACAATTCATTCATTTAGATATTGTGAATTAGTTATGGGATTTCATATTTCTCAATGTAAGTGCAGTTATTAAGATAGTTATTACAAGATAAGTGGTCGCCAGCACGGTGGTTGGTTGCACACTAGGATATTAGCAGCCACCAGTGTAGTAGTTTGCTTCTATTATTACAAGATGAATGGATTTGTGAATTTATGGATTTGTTATGGGATTTAATAAAACCGGCACGATGGTTTTTTGGGATATACTAAAAACAAGCATGGAATTTATCATTTGGGATTTACAAAAATAAGTGTGGTGGTTAGTTTGGGATTTACTAAAAGAATTGTAGTCTCAAATACATTTTCCATTTTCCAGGATAATTGGAATATTGTTTCCTTGCAATGAGACTATATTTTCTTAGTACTATCTTAGTCGTCCTCGTCCATCGCTCCAAGATACCCCAAGACATGCTCATGCGTGGCTAAATCCAATTTGAAGACACTCTTGCTCTTCTTTCATTGTGGCACAGGTTGCATCTGGAACTTAATAGCTTTTACTAGATGAGAGTACACAAATTTTTGTGAACTCTTATGTAGCAATTCGTAATTGCGGCCTCTCTTGGATGTTTTTTTGTATCAAAAAGCTCCAAGTACTACATCCCACTTCTCATGGGTTATTTTCCAATTATCCTTAAATGCTTCCTCAACCTTGTGCTTAGGTTTTGTGCACTGCATTAGAAAGTATGGGTCATCTTCCTTGTTCTCCCAAGAGGGGCAGTAGCGATAACTGCAAAGTTATCCCCTTCTTCCAAACAGTCAATGAGGTCATCAAAACTCTCCTCAAACTGTGGCGAGTCGTTTATCTCTCCATTTTTTGTCACTCCATCTGAACGTAGAGGGAAAACTTGAACTCGCTCCCATGTCTTCACAGTGGCGATGTTCTAACAATCATCTTGATCCCCTATGATGCACACACTGCAAAAACAAGAAAGTTTTCTTATTTGGTCAGTTGGTTGTTTGAAGATACGTTAATTTTCATAATTTTAGCTTTATTTGCTATTGTTTCTTATCTTTTGGTATAGCTTATTTGTGTTACGTTTTTATAATTTTGATTTTATTTCCGTCAAAACACTCTAAAAAATTACTTGTTTATATCTTTTTAGTTGTGTTTTTAAGAGTGAGTTTTCCTTAAATTCAATCCATAAAGTAGTCTAAAAGTATCTATTAAAATGAATTTGTACATTGACAAGTCCAAAATTAATGAAATAAGTGTTGTTAATAAGTATAGATAAACATACCTACGTATTCTTATAATATAATCTATAACATATATATAAATAAACCTTGTGCAGACCACGAATTCCTTTAATTTTCTCGCAATCATGCTAGCTTCTCCTTTGCACTTCATCCACTTTCACTTCATGGAACACTCTGTGTACTACACTATTCTTAAGGCTTTGTTAACTGTATGTTGAATGCACACCTGCAATGGAGAGGTTGGCTATAAGCCATGTTATAGCATCGTGGGCATCATTGAGTTTTTCTTGAGGGCATGTTAATTGGTGTTTAAACAGAGCTTGCTTAATAATAGCACCACATCCATCATCATGTTCACCCTAACTAACCATGGCTAGACCCAAAGAAATTCCACATCATGTCTAGACCGGTCGGGGATTTGAACGTTGAGACAAAGTAGAATCTAGGAGTTGATTTAAATTGCAAGGCAGCACCATTTAACCACACCCAATGTTGTCTTATTTTTTCTACATAGGGATTTTCCTTTTTCAGCCATTCCCAATGCAGTATAAAAGCATGCTGCACAAATCAGATGTCATGTTTCCTATCATCTAAAATGTACAAATGGTATCATCTAAAATGTACAAATGTGCTAACCTGAACTCTTATGAGTCAACCAATAGATTGGCATCAGTCGTAGAAGAATCAAGCAAATGATTGTACATGATATGGACAAGAATTGTTATCTGCTTGTTGTACTAGTGAGCGCTTGTATCTCATCTTGTTCTTGAAATAAATAATTTTCAGTAAAATTTATGACTGAGATAATAGTTACATGGGGAAAATTGGCTAGGCAGGTCCTGAACTGCTTATCCTGCCAATTGGCCATGAAATTGTGAAGCACATATTTTGGGATGGATTGAATCACGTGACCTATAAGCTCTCTCAGTTTAGTGCTCTTATGCGATAATAACCATGTCTTTTTATCGGATCCTTCAACATTGACATTTTCAAATCTTCTCCATTTTAGGACAACATGGTTGTCTTTTCTCATTTCATTTGGACAGACATGAAATGTCTTCTTCTTCAGCTTCAAACTGCAATGCTTGCATGTGCCATGAGTGCATTCAATGTAGTGCCACTCACGGTCTACCTTTGGATAAATCATTGGCTCCCACAAAGACCTTAGGCTATAAAACTTGCTCTCCCTTGCAACACATGATGAGGATCCAGGTAGCCTATAGACTGCGTGTTCATTGGGGAGACATGGGCATTAATCTCCATGGAGAAATGCTCCAACATGACCAGATCTCAAGTCATTCATAGCTTGCCGGGCTAGGTCAAAGTCTCAGTGTGTTTTGCAACAACAAGCATTCATGTTTGTGAGTTTCCTGACGTACCAGGGCTTACAATGCTCAAAGCTCCTCTGCCCAAATGAAATGTCAGGATTCTGATCCATAAACTTGAGATACAACTCCATCTCTATTGACCCAACATGCGAGAACAACAGAACAGTGAGCCCTCCTTTAAATGGAACAATAGTGCAGTGAGCACTCTTTTTACACTACTAAAACAAGACAAAACACAGTACGTGAAAAAATGTAGTCTAATTAAGTATATAATGATGCAAAACAATTTTCAACCACCGTGCTAGTTTAGGACAGTCACAATTTCAACTACTAGCCTAGATTAGCATAGTCACAATATCAATCACCAGGCTGATTTAGGACATGTATACGGCAATCAACCACCAGGCTAGTTTAGGACACATTTAGGACAACCAACCACCGACTTGGTTTAGGATACTACTAAAATAGGATAAAACACACTATGCATAAAAATGCGATCTAATTAAAGTATATAATGAAGCAAAATAATTTTCAACCACCGTGCTGGTTTAGGACAATCACAATTTGAACCACCAGGATGGTTTAGGACAGTCACAACCTCAATCATAGGCTGGTTTAGGACACGTTTAGGACAGTCAACCACCTGGCTGGTTTAGGACAGTCACAATCTACCGGACTAGTTTAGGACAAGTTTAGGACAATCACAATTTCAACCACCGGACTGGTTTAGCCTGACGGTCTCAACTTCACATATTAGACAATAACAAGTATATTGCTTTTGAAATAACATTTCATAATTAGAAAATAACAATATATTGCATTTTATTTTTGAATTACACAATTTCAATCACAATTTCAATCAATAACTAATGTTTGTCTTGAACTGGTTTAGGACAATCAGATTAAGTCCAAGCCATCCTAGTCTAGAAACTAAGTGGTATATGACCCGAAGAGTAGGAAATAAAATTTAACCAATTTAAGTACTAAGAGACACAGTAATTTCAACCATCGGGACCATCAACACTAATTTTTGTTCAACCACACAGGTTCACCATCACATAACTGGTAATTGAGCTGAACCAGCCACGGTTGCATGATGTTCCAACCACTGGGTTGGTTTAGTAAAATAACGATATATTTCTTTTCTGATGTGAAATATATTGCTGTTAAGAACTCGGTAGAGTACTAGAGTGCATGGTAATGAGTGATTAGAGGTGATTACACTTCATGATTTACTTTTATGGGAATTACTACCCGATGGTGGTGGCTCTCATCAGCCACGTCTGTCATGGCTATGATTCCACCGGGCTGGCATTTAAAATTACCAGCCATCGCTCACCCACCACCACCGTAAGCATGCATGATCACTACGAGTGTAGTAAAAATTACAAGTCAACAGGCTCGCATGCTCAGTAGAGAAATAGAGTGTATGGTTATGAGTGATTAGAGGTGATTAGGCTTCATGATTTACTTCCACGCCACTACGCTGGTCAACAACTAACGTCTATTCAACCATGCTAGTTCAAGACAATCACATAATTGGTGATTGAGCTGAACCAGCCACAGTTGCATGATGTTCCAACGACTGGGATGTTTACTCAAATAATAATATATTGCTATTACTTTTTTCTCAACCAAGCTACCATGCTGGTCAACAACTAATGTCTGTTCAACCACGCTGGTTCAAGACAATAACATAACTGTTGATTGAGCTAAACCAACCTATGGTTCATGATGTTCCAACCACCAGGCTAGTTTAGGACAATCACATTTAGTCCAAGCCTGGTTTAAGAAATGAAATAAGTAAACCTATCCCAAAGCTCAATCACAAACAACAACTGCACAAGTTTAGGCACCACTGATCTACGTTGTATCAAGCATGTGTATGATGTGCTCCTCAAACACCTTGCATCCCATTTTGCTTTTTATAGATGTCCTTTCTATTTGGAGATACTCTCGTATTCCATACCAAAACATTGTCACTATAGCAATGACTTCTACACTTAGGCTGTCTCTCCTTTTCTTGTGTTTTGTTGAAGCCCATAGACTTCTTGGATCGGGATGATCGTGCATTGCTTTTTGCTTTATGTTCAGTCACTCCGCTGGAGCCATGTTAGTCCTTTTAATTGACAACATCTTCGATATTTTGCGCCCAAGCTATTTCTCCCTTGTTTCAAGATACACTAACATAACTAATGCCGCCATCTCTGTAGCTAGTTGATCTAAGCTGTGTACTCCTTTCACTTTCTGTAGGCCATTTATAAGGTTAGAGAGCATCGCCTCCTAAGTGTGCATCTCTCAAGTTGTTGGTAGGGTTGTTACTCTATGAACTTTACGATGCAGGCTAAAGCTTGTGAAGACTTGAGATTGGTATTCACCTGAATGGCATGATGTTGCTGTCTTGAATGCTCCTACCAATCGTACCACCATAGCTCATGTTCTTCGCTCCGATGATAATGATCGAATGCATGCATCTGCAACCGCTTCCTGCTGTTGCTCTGTAAGGAGTCTTCTTTCTTCTTGTTTCCCCCTTTGCAAATGTTGCAAAAGTGTCTTTCGTTGTCATTTCAATACCATGCCATTGCTTTCCTCGACCCGAATCTATTCCTTGTGCCTTAACCAAGCTTTTTAGCTTTCTTGTCTCGTAGCCTCTGTCTGCTTCTTTTGCAAGCCATGGCAAGTTGCATGTTGCCATTGACGGCATGGCCATGATCAATCCAGAATAGACCTAGAGAAGCTAGCTGGTGAGGCAAGCAAAGAATAGAATACAACTTACCCAAAAGAAGAGAACGCCAAACCAAAGTTTGCGCAAGGTCACGTCGAGGTGCATGTGGGTTGCAGGGTGTTTGTAGAGCAGGGGCAGATTGTAGGTAATTAATATTCCAAGATTTGATGGGTGGGAGGCGTGAATTTAAAATTTGCGAGAGGAGCAAAATTTTTCAACCGTCAGTTTTTTCCCCTTTGACAATACACGTCAACAGAATTGGATATCATAAACAAGTGAAATATGGCCTCAAATCTTCAAAACACAAATAGGCCAAATGACACACTAATGGGTTTATGCTCTGTATTATGAAATGCAATGACTTTTGGCATGCTTATGAGCCATATAGCAAGCAAGTGCATGGAAAAAGAAACAATTTAAAATTATAAATAGTGTTGGATTTATTAAAAGATCTTTGCACATGCACAAATTACATATTTTTTACTTCTTCCATTTTAGGATGAATCTAGATACCAATACCAACAACTATCAATGTTTTAAGACAGCCATGTAGTAGTCCCACTAGTTTGGATTCCATATTTTCAATCCATTTTGATTTTCAACAAAAATAATGACCCCACAAGGCAATGGGACTAGAGGAGACTACTCCTAAGGTCAAGTCCATGGACACTCTTAATGTGGGAGGTGGTTTTTGTCTGCTTCTTTTTTTTCATGCATTCTATATCATGCACTATATGTTGTACATCATAAGTTGCACTAGCAAGTGGACTTAGGATATGTAGGTATCGTATCACATTTGCAAACTTTTGCACTTTTTTTTTTTGAGATGGAAGGTTATACTAGCTTTAAGTGCAAGCATGTCAACATTAAAACATCATATGCTAGTCAATCATATGCTTCAAGAGAAGTTGGTCAACTAGATAAATAACATGCATGAGATAGAGATGGAGACACATAAACAATAGGTTGCATAATTTCAAGACCAAGTCATAGAGGACAAGAAGAGGATGCTCAAACATGTGGGCTATTCAACATTGTGAATTAGAAGTTTGATGCATTGCTTTGGGTTTAATCTCTCATTGGTAATGCCTGCAAATGGTTTGGGCAATTCTATGCTATGAGACCAAATTTGCCAATGATGTCAGTGCATCATAAATGAAAGATGGGATGCATTATGGGCTTCACATAAAACTAAAGTCCTATAATTTGACAAGAAGGATCTCAAAAGTGAGAGTTGGGAGAAGAAATCAACATTAACATTTAGGATGGTAGAGGAGAAATCTGAGGAAGATAAGAAGAACAAATTATAGTCTTCAAAGAGCAGGCGCTCGGAGGCGTTTCACAAATGCTATTGCAGTAAGTTAGTCACATATGAAATGTTCTTTTTATGTTATATGTCATAGAGAAAGAGACCTTGCAAGGTGAAGATTGAATCGAGAAACTACAAGACGAATAAAGGACCCAACCAAAATTTTCCATCCTACCAAAGAGCCTTATGGGGCTAAAAAGTGAAAAGATTTAACCATATATTCTCAAGTGGACATTCGTTTACATAAAATATGAGTGGACACATATTTATTTCTACCAAAGAACTAACAAAACATTATGAGACTAACAACCTTAACAAATGAGACTTGAAAAATATTTTAATTATATTAATTTCTTCTCAATTAAGATGAGATTGAAAAGAGAGAGATTACCAAAAGGAAAAGTCATTGCATAAGGGAAAGGAAGCTAATATGCCTCATGAGAGGAGAGAAAACAAAATCAATGAAAATTTTAACTAATGTAAAAGAATAATCAATTACAAAAGTACATATAAAAGTCATATGTATATATCAGAAGGTGCTAAAGGAAAAGTCATTGAGTAAGAGGGAGGAGACTAATATGCCTCATGAGAGAAGAGAAAACAAAATCAATGGAAATTTTAACTAATGTAAAGAAATAATCAATTACATGACAAAAGTACATCTAAAAGTCATATGTGATATAAGAGAGGCTGCAAGTAGAGGCTAAAATCTAACGAATAGAGCCCAAGCCATGTTCAATGGATTTGAGCACACATTGATCCTTCATTCACCCACTTTGGGCGTAAATATCTCAAACCCAAGTTATTTCCACATAAGAGCATAAAGGAGATGCAAGTGGTTCATACCAAGAGCACCCAATAACTTAAAGGAATTAGGACTAGCTTCAATTTCGTCATCAATAAGGCCATGAAAGATACAGCTTCAATTTCGTCATCAATAAGGCCATGAAAATGTATCTTGATTGTCCCAAAAGTTAAAAATGAAGAATGTGTGATTTGAAGTGCATCCAAGGTGCTTTAGATCTGATGGGGCGAAAGCAAATGCGACCCTAAGCCACAATGCCTCATCATCCAAGTACTTGGGAGTAAATGCTAACGCATCCTTCTACCTCTTGTGAAAGAGACAAGATCTCCAACACTTTGGACTAGGACCTGATGCGAGCTTGTCATATACATCATCGGCTTGGAGTGGGAGGTGCAAGGGGTGCCACCTTCCGAAGGACCAGGGAACGATTGTAAGACGACATGAATGCAAAGATAAGCCTGAGAGGTCCGATGCATATGGATTCCAACAAAATCCTGCCCACAGGCTCGCCCAATACGATGTAGCCTCTTCCAATGACAGCCATCAGGAAACCAATGTGGCCGCTAGTCACCAGAAACCTCCCAGTCTTCATGGCGTACAAAGCCTGCTGTGCCACCGTCTCAGGCGGGTCTGCTGTATCCCGCCTGTACCAGTGGACTGACTGTATCAAGTCGGAGATCTCCTGGTTCTCACCATCTACAAATCAGCATCACCCGTTCCATCAGATCTGGCATGATTGATGCTATCATTAATTCCCAGCAGACACGCATTCGTTAATCTTCCTTGCCCCTACAAGATTACGTGAGGAACGTTGACGTGTGCAGCGTGCAGCTTGAAACAGCTGGCGAAGCAGGTGGCGAATGATCGACGCAAAAAAATGTGTTGAAACGATGATGGACAGTGGATGGACTTAGCAATTCTGCGTATATGATAAAAACATTTAACATTGACTTTCACCGACGGAATCAGCAGGGTTCGACATATCTGCGTGTGACCACAGCTACTTTTGCGACCGGTTGCCTGATCCTTACGTACCCAGGTCGTCCAAAAAGGGAGTGGTCGTGAAGCTCGGGCAGATTAAGCTCACTTTGATGTTGTAAGGCAGCAGCTCGAACCTCAGACCCTCAGCTAATCCCTTCACAGCGTACTTAGTTGCGGTGTAGACTGTATGGCCGTAGAGAAACAGCTACAGTGGCATACACCCATTTCACAAAACAGAACATCTGTAAGTAAGCAGCTAGAAGTCGAAACTTTGCAAGGATGATCATTAGTAACAAGAGTACCAGACCTCACCAGGGCAGCTAAGGAAGCTGTGATGACGATAGATACTGGGTTCTTTTCGAGACTATGATGCTTCAATGCGGGAAGAGCTGCGTGCAATGCGTTTATTGTGCCCATAATATTTGTTCGAACGGTAAGCTCCAACTCTACAATTGGCGTTGCATCCAAGTATCCTCCTCGGGTAAGTCCAGCATTACAGACAAGAACGTCAATCGGCTTCCAACCCACTGCCGCCTTGACGGCCGAAGAAATAGCAGCGTAGTCAGTCACGTCCGCAGCCTGCAAAAGAACGGCAATGATTCTTGCACTCGCCTCAGCCACTTAATAGCTATCTTATTACTCTGTTTTCATCATCCCTCCACTTGCATTACGCAGTTTCACGAGACTGCTACTTACTGTCGACTTTTCCACGTTACTTTCGAGCATCAAGACTTTCATCTCTATCTGTTTGCCTTCGTTACTTATTTCACATATTTACAATGTAGCTCCTCGCAAGTGCTAAGAAATCCTAGCTAGTGGGACTAAAGCGCAGTTCCTTTTTTGTAGTGTTAGATAATCGACCTCGAGGAATTAGTAAGCACTTCCGAGGTAGTGAAATGCATCGACTCACCTTCAAAGACAGGGTGACGGATTGATATCTCACGCCGGATGGAAATGTCCAAAGAAACCCACAAGAGAAGCATAATGCAATAGAAATGGGCCAACCTCACAGCGGATGCTATCCGGGCTACAATGTGTTTCCGCCACGAGGCTCTGGAGGGCCTTCTGGAGGTGAGCAGCGCTGCGAGACACAAGGGTGACATGAGCACCATGGAGGAGGGACTGTTTAGCGATTGCGAGGCCGATGCCGCTGGACGCTCCGGTGATGAAGACATGCTTGTGACGGAGGGAAGGGATGAAGGGCTTGGTTCTGGTGAAAGAAGCAAGGAGGAGGAGCAAGAGGGTGGCCAAAGCGAGGATGAGGGCAGTGGGAAGGATGAGGTGCTGCAGGTCGGCCATAGCTGGCGCTTGGAAGTTGGAACGGGAAGAAGACTGCACACCACTAAATAGATACACCGACTCGGTACCATTAAGGGTCTAGATCGAGGTTGGCAGAACACCATGTATTGGCCCAGGCCCCAGCTAGTTATGAAAGTCTATTTGAGTTGGTGGAAAGTGAAGTGTGTAAGGTCTTCATCCTTCAATTCTCTCTCTCTCTCTCTCTCTCCCCCCCTCCCTCTCTCACACCATACACAGACACACACATTCACATTAAAGCATTGGGCATCCCCCTTCCAATATGTCAAAAAATGAGCTTTGCCATATTGATAGTTTGTCTTGACTCGTAATTCTCACGAGTACTTACTACTACTCCCTTATAAAGTTGAATCTCTCTCTCTCACCAATCCAAGTCTCATGAGTCTTACTCTCTCATGGAGTAAAGAAGAAGGAGAAATAAGAGAGTGAGGGAGTAGGCACCCATGATGAGTTTAATTTTTAGTAGCGGGAGAGTTGATGGATGATTAAGGTAAGGTCTTTGCTATTGAATCGCGTGATGGACAATTTGGTGGGAGGGAGAGAGTGGAGAGAGAGAGCAAAGGGGGAGGGAGATGAGAGGGAGAGTCGAGAAGGTTGAGTAATAGGGAGAGAGTGGATGTAGAGGGAGAGGGGTAGAACAGAGTAGAAGGAGAGGGAGAGCGAGAGTGGAGGGAGAGGGGAGAGTGGAGAGTGCAGGGAGAGAGGCTCCTACGGAGGTGATGGACAAGCGAAGGAGGGGCTCACCTTGCTGCCTCTCCACGTTAATCAAGCATCATAACTGATTAGTTGACCCCCCTCTCACACAACCTCCCACCAAAACCTCACGCCTCGAACCAAACCAAAATTTTCTTCAAGAAATTAGGAATGTGCTCAGAGCAATCGGATCTGAAAATTATGAGTAGTTTATGGGTGTTCAATTTTTGAAGTAGCGAGTAGGTGAGTAGTCTCCTCATAGGGTAAAGAAAAAGGAGAGTGAGGAAGTAAGTTTCTCCATTCTTAGAGAATATATATATAGGGGACTAAAAGTATTTAGTGTGCCCCTTCACACACACACACAAATAACAAATTGAAGACTTACGAAAATATGAGAGGTGTATAATACGTAATGGTGATGTGCCCCCCTCTCATCAAGTAAAAAAAGTCACGATAATGGCAGAACCTCATAATCGCTCATGGAGTAAAGTATCTCTTTCGAATGCATTGGGTTCTATTTAATTATGCCCACCTAGTGCAAATGTTACTAGTTATGTTATGAGCAACTTTAAAGACTTTTCAAGTTAGAAGTTGCCTACGTGAACCTTTTTACAAATTCCTAGAAGATTTTTTAAGTCTTGTAATCTTATTCAAGAGTTTAACTATTCAAAAATGCAGAGCTTGAGTTCACTTGTAAGATGTAGGCCCCATGCGATATTAGATTCAGTATTACAAAGACTTCTTTGAGTTTAAAGGCATTCAATGACTCAATGTAAACATTAGAAATCACTTGACCATCAATGATCACATCAACCACAAGTACATCATCACCAACATCTATATTTAGCTTTTAAACTACAACAATGACACTTTTCTTCTTTTTCTTCTTTGACACTCTTGTGCTTGCTAGCTTTCCCCATTCCTTCCATAGTTTTGGAGACAAAGCAAGTAATTGACCAAAGGTGATATGAGCTTCCATTTCTGTAAGGTCGGACAACAAGTCATAGCTTCCAAATCCTTGTCCAAAGGAAAGTCTAACTAGCTAATTCTCGTTCTAGATGCCTTCTTTTTCTTAACACGGCGTTCCTCTTCCTGATGTTCCTCATCTACTTCTTCTTCTTTTGCTTTACCATGCCCCCATTTAGCCATCATTACCTCTCTTTCCTCATCCCCTGAAGAAGCTTCTAACAAGGATACTTGTTTTTCTTCTTTCTTTCTCAATCTAGGACACTCAGGGCAATAGTGACCTTTTTCATTACATTCATAGCAAGTGACCCCACTCTTATCTCGAGGCCTACCCTCACTCTTTGGTGCTCTAGGTTGTCGTGCATTAACCAAATGCAATTTTAAATCAGCAAACTCTGCCATCAATTGGGAGATATTATGATCTAACTCAAAGGACTTTAGTACCTGAGGAGTGCCCCATTACCTCCACCTTAGAAGTTGAAGCTATTGAAGACACAAAAGAGGATTCGATCTTTAGAGAAGCTTCTTTCTTGGTCGCAATGCGAAGTGCCTCCATGTATGTTGTTGGATCTTTACTCATTACCTTTGAGCGAAGATGAGGCTCCAAAACCATAACAAATTTGCTCATCTTTAAGTGCTCCATCCCTACGAGACTTTGAGAGGCCGATGATGCAGATGCCACAGCTCGCAAAGCTACCCTTTCATACTTTGTCCATAAAGTTTCATATCGGATTGCCGATGCAAAGTCCATCTCACCCTCTTCTTGATAGAACCGGTCGAGCTGCAACATCAAAGCATTTGGTGACTCCATTACCCCAAATCTCTGCTTTATTATAGCCACCTCCACCCGATCCTTCATGGACCGTCCAGAAAGCCGGCATCCTTGAACAAAATCTCGAAAATAAGACTTTGGGTCTTCCCCTTGGGTCCCTCGAAACACTGGAATCTTCACCATGATGAAACACAAAAAGGAAACACCAAGATCCAAATAATATCCCAAACAAGATCCAAACAAGATCCCACAGAGCCTTAGAATACCAAGACCAACTTATTATGCATAACCACTTGTTGAAAACCCTTCACAATGTGATCCTCAACAAAATCCTCAAAAATAAGTGACCAACCTCCCACACTGACTACATGCTCTAGGAGTTCCTTACACGTATGGGCCTTGTCCCTCTTGTTTAAAGAGAATCACTCAAGAACTTTGACCCATCATGATCATGGTCTCTTTATGAATGGAGTCTTTCATATTGCTCACCTATCCCAAGGACAAACCCATTTAAAGGCTTCTAGGTGAATATGTGCCCCTAGCTAACTTGAAGTTAAAAATCCCTATTAATGAGCCTCTGCCCCCTTTAGTCATGAAAAATTAACATAAGGTTAAAGTGAAGTAATTAAATTACAACTAATTAATCAATTGACCTAAACTTCAAAGGATCCCCAATGAAATAAAAATAAACACTAGATTAGTCCTAAATTAACCTTTGCATGGCCCTCCCCTCAAAGTGCTCCTCGCCATCCGTGCCTCTTCTCGTCCTTGCCACTACCCCCACCTCTTTCCCCTCCTCCTTACCTCTCACTTATGGCCTTCAGATATGGATAGGGCTAGTATGGGTTTAGGATCAGAATTTGTTTGTCATTAAACTCCCATGCTAAAACAAATACTCTAGGATGGGTTTAGGGTGGGAATAGCCATTATTAGACATATAATAATCAATAATCCAACACTGTGAAAGGACAAGGATTAAGACATAAATCGGTGAACTCCCATCGTGGACCTTGGCCTCAAGATCCTGGGAGGCGCGGAATGGGATCCCCTTTTTTATGGATTGGGAAGCATGAAATGATGACATGTATCCATGTCCCCACCTCCTAAACACATGAGTTGATGCCATGTGTCCTGTCTCACCCAACCAATCCCTAGTTCCTTTGACTCATAGCACATGGTAAGAAGGGAGTATGACATAAATACCTTTCAATATGGATGGGGCCACTTTTTCCCATTCCCATCCTATCTCCTCATATGTGCTAAGACCCTTAGACCCTTTTTCCCATTCCCATCCTATCTCCTACATGTGCTAAGGCCCTTAGACCCCTTCGTCCTCTAAATGCCTTGTCTTGCCATCTTCCTCCCCCCTCCTTGCCATCTCCTTCATATCCTTTCCCCCTCTCCCTGACCGTTGCTCCCCTCCCCTTTCTCCTCTCTCCTCCTTCTCACCTCCCTCTCTCCTGCCTCCTCTACCTCTGATAGGCCTCTCCTCTCCCCTTTCTCCACCTTGCGACCTCCCCGCTATTGCTACCATCACATTCTTCACCCTCTTATTGCTAGTGTCTCCCCTCCCCTCTGATTGCTCCCCTCCCCTTTCTCCTCTCTCCTCGTTCTCACCTCCCTCTCTCCTGCCTCCTCTACCTTTGATAGGCCTCTCCTCTCCCTTTCTCCACCTTGCGACCTCCTTGCTATTGCTCCCATCACATTCTTCACCCTCTAATTTATGGTGTCTCCCCTCCCCTTTCTCCCCTCTCCCCCTTCTCACCTCCCTCTTGCTCCTGCCCCCTCTACCTTTGCTGGCCTTCCCTCTCCCCCTTCTCCACCATCACATGCTTCACGATCTTCGCTATTGCTCAAACACATTCTTCGCCATCTTTACTATTGCTACCAAATCTTCCTGAGTCTCCTAGTCTGCCACTGTTGAGTCCATTATGTATGCCCTTAGCAACCCTAGGAGCAAGTTTAAAGCTGTAGCACCCACTTTCACTCTCCTACCCTCCCTCTCACTCCCCCTCCTGCCCTTCCCCTTGCCTCAATCCATGCCCCCTCTACCTCCCTATGCATCCCCACTCTTGCTTTGTCCCTTGCTATCCTTGTGCTCATCCATATATTTGTCGTTGCCTCAATGCAATGCCACCATATGTTTGCTCTTGCCTCATCACGACATCGCATCAAGCAATTCCATCAACTTTGCCTACCCTGAACTAAGGTATGTTAATTGCGTTAAATTAGCTCACATTAGGTTGGATTAGGTTACATAAGGTAGGTTAGTTCAAGCTTGACAAATCTAGGTTAGATCGGGTTATTTTAGTACAAGTTAGGCTAGCTAGGTTGGGTTATGTTAGGCTAGGCTTGTATGCTTGATAAGCACAAATTAGACCTTAATGAGTTCTAATTAATGTCAATTATTATGTTGTATATTGGATTCATTTATTGTCATAACATGTTCCTATGTAAAAATAGAAAAATGTTGGCTTTGGAAGCTCATGTATTAGTCCTAAGCACATGAGTATATATCAATTTTGTGGCTTCTATCCAAATGGACATATCATTTGTATAAGCTTACACATGTACATTGACAAAACCATCCATGTGTCATTTGGTGAAGTGGTTGGGTTGCTATGGATACTAAGACTTAATGCAAAAGTCATTTTTGATGCATGAAAAAGGAGATGATTGGGTTAGAACGAGCTTAGTGTAGCCATTTTTGGTGAGGTTTTACGAGTATATTGCATAAATGAACAACTTGTAAAACCATAACTTATGTTTTTGGCAATGTGTATCCAACTTGAAGTTTAATCGAGGCATTACATTAACTAAGGAACAAAATATCAAACTCTAGTCTCATCTTGATCTTGATCCTAGAAGACTACTTTTATAGTAAGGCGATGAGCCTCAAATTGTATACAACATTGAAATATGTTCAAAAAACATCAATTAGCTTTATTCTTGAATTACTCTTTATTAACTTGCTAGTATACCTACTCACAAACTCAAAGACAAAATCAAAAAACATCATCTGCTATGCTCGGCTAGGTGTGCAATGTAACATAGATACATGTCAAGGTACACTCTATCTATTTTTTGAATCTATTTTTTGAATTAAGTCTAGAATTGATAGAAGTACAATAATAATAATCTAAGCTTCTCAAGCTACTATGTGGTGATAAGGAAAATTTGGTTTAATTCACATTCTTACATTGACATATGCAATGTTATTGCAATGATTCTTACATTATTTTTCATTTAACATTTTTTTGCCCATTCAGTTTCCTTAAATAAAGCCCCATGTGCATGCTAAATGGGAGAAAAAGTGCCAATTTACAACATGAAACCCAATAGTGTACCCTTTTGGCTATGTAAACTTCTCCACCATTTTTGTAGTTCTTGTACGTTAATTCAGAAACCAATAATTTCAAATTGGTAATGTGCAATAGGTACTTCTTTGGTATCAAATCTTTTAAACATTCTCTCTAAATTAAATTCCTCCCACTCTCTCTCTAACCTTCTCCCTTCTCTTTCTCCTAATTTCCTTCACATTTTCTCCTTTCCTAACTTAACCCTTTTTCCCTAATCTAGCCCTTTTTCTAAAATTTTCTCCTAATATTTTCCTATGTTTTAATATTTTCTAAAATTTCCCTAGTTTTCCTAAAATTTCCTATTTTTTCCTAACATTTCCCTAATATCTCCCTAATTTTTTCCTTAATTTTTCGCATTTTTTCTTACCCCTAACCCATTTTTTATCTTTCCCTTTCCCCTAATTTCCTCTACCTTACTCTTCTTCCCCCTGGTTCTCCCTAATTTTCCCCCTATTTTGTCCTATTTTCTTACCCTCCTCTTCACCCCCATTTTTAGATTTTTTATATTATGTACCCCTTCTCACTAACACTCCCTTATTTTTCCTGATTCCCCCTAAATTTTATCTACTTTTTTTATAGCTCTACTTCTCCTAATTTTCTCTAAACTGCCCCCCACCTCCCTCCTCAAAACCATTTCCCCCCTATTGTGTCCCCTAATTTTTTAACACTTTTTTAAATCTTTTATCAACTAACCCTACTACTCTCCCTTACTACACCTCCCCCTAAGTACACTCAACTAACCCAAACCCCTTCGCCTAGCTAATCCTACTCTAGTTACTTCCCCCTCCTCTCTCTCTCTCTCTCTCTCTCTCTCTCTCTCTCTCTCTCTCTCTCTCTCTCTCTCTCTCTAACTACTATCTAACTACATCACCTAAACTAATCCCTAACTATAACCCCAAACTCCTCGTTTGTTGTGTCGACCCCTTGACTAATGATCTCCCTTCTCGTCATTGTACCCCGTCATCTCTTGACTCGCTTAACTACTTTTCACTCCACCTATTTAAACATCCCTGCTTTACTTGCCTCCATGTTGTGAGACTTTCTCTCCCATCGACTGCCTATAGCTACTACGGCAATGCCTAGCCTATGTTGTTCCCCTCACAAACCTCGAATCTCACTCCCTGTTGTCCCTTAGTGCAACCTAGCCTTGGCATGTTGCTATTTGTTAATAGTCGCACCGAATCCTTCCATAGTCTAATTGCCATGCTTGCTGCCCATGCCTATTGTGAAAATATCGTGCCTTCTACACACACACACACATGCACATACACATATGTGTGTGTGTGTGTGCGTGTGTGCACGTGCACACACACACACACACATGTCAAGCTAGGAAACTCAAGTTCTCAAAAAGAAAATGTGGATGGCTTGCATCAATTAAAAACTTCAACTCAAGTGGAAGAAGCTAAGATTTTGTCAAGGACAAGAAAGCTAAATATCATGGTATATGCAATCTAATTTCAAGTGTGAAGAACCTAGCATATTTTTAGGAAGTAACCAAGCAAGATAACTTAGTTTAACCATAGAGGATGAATATGAAGGTAAAATGGTGTTGTGATTTTGATCTTTTCATGGCATGATTCCTCAAATATTGATAATTTCCTCTTCCATGAGCATTTTGTGTAAGTGGTGTCTCTAGGCCTTCCCCCTAGTACCTCACATGTTTCCTTAGGATGTTGTTGCTCATTCCTCTTTTGTTTAGATTTTCTTAGTGTGTTAAGTATGTGTGGATCTTGTGGGATCAAGCTCAAGACTTGCTAAATCATTTGGATATTTGGTTGTTAGATAGTTTGTTGCACATATGATAGGATAATTTTGGGCCCTTTTCCTTCTACATCTGCAACGGAAGGGCCCACATCATTTAGTATTGTCCCATTAAAGTGGTGATGCTATTTCTTTGCCCAAAGCAAGTGGTGGTGGTTGGCATGGGAGATGTTTTTGGACTACCTAAGGGATCTAAGTCATCCCAATGGGAGGTTGGAAGAGTCGCTTGAGAGCTAGCCAAGGGTGCATTGATGAGGGAGGATCGAAGAAGGTTGGCAAGAAGGATAGAGTTTGCCCAAAGGCAATGTTTATAGAAACCTCTCATGTGGGGGCTTGCAGGTGGGATAGTGGCCTAAAGTAAAATCAGGCCCATTGTGGGCCTCTTAAGGACTAGCATTTTCATGTCCATTCCAACCAGACATATGTGGACTGCTTATGCATGGCCTTATGGGCTCTCAAAACAAGTCATATGTGGGCTAGTTATGCATAGCTCGCATGAGTATATGTCCCTTTCATCCTAACCTAGTCCTAGCAGTCTCATAGATAGGGGCTCACAGCAGCTAGGCATCTATACAAACAAGGAACCAACCTGGCTGTTTCCTAGATGAAGATTGCCCTAGGGAGAATTTCCAATCTTCCAAACTTGCACCAAAAGGAATCTTTAGTATTACTTACTCTAGAGATATTAGAGCCCCATAATCTTTAATATTACTTAATCTAGAGATATTAGAGCCCCATAATCTCTAGTCTATAAGGAAATCGTCCTACCAATATAGGAGGAATTGCATCTTCTTTTGTGGGTGGGTCACAAAACTCCTAATATTTCCTTCCCCTTATTTTGAATAGGGGAGGGTAGAGTGCTAGTGAGTGAAGAGCCATGGGCACTAGAGATTCTTCAAAAGCCCAAAATCTCCTCTTATTAAATCAATTCCACCGCTTAGTCCTTGGGATGTAGACTATCTAAATTGAAAACTTTATTACCTTGAGTGTCTATTGAGCCTTAAAATTTGGAGCTAGATTAGAAGAGTTGTTCAAGCCCATTAACTCCATAACAATGTGAAGCACTAGGTAAATCCCATTGATCTCCCCTTGAACCACAAGATCACTGATTCAAAAAATTCCATCAATTTCACAAACTCTATTTCCTAGTGTTTTTTTCAAGTACCTCTCTTCATGCTGAATTGTTAGGAACTATCCTAGAAAGTAAGAAAATGATATAAAGATATGTATACCCCAATCTTTGGCCTAGAGGGCACAATAAAATAAAATTAAAAAGGATAAATTTAAAGGTGCATTTGCAAGGGCTATTTAACAACCCATTTACTAAAGGCCTCACCTAAACATACCAACCTTAATCTAGTCGCTACTTGACAAAAATGCATAACTTATTTTTGAGTGATTTACAATGGAAGAAAGTGCCTAAGAAATTTAGAGCCAAAGTTAAATCTTGAGGTCCATATTATTTTGGAGCAGCTAGGGTGTAAAAAAATTCCCAAAGGCAAAGTCTTCATACTATTGGGTTTACTTATGGCTTTTGATGTCACAATGAAAGACAGGTGGGATTGGTTCTTGAAAATATTTATAGCAAAAATTGATAGATGAAGAGGCTTCCAAGCTAACTTAGCTAGAAGAAGGATTGTATTAAATCATTATATCTATCCAATATCTATTTTTTATCTTTCTTGCTAGTTCCCTTCAAAATGTGGTTTGGAGAAATTTATAATGATGTGCATATATTTTTAATGGGGGGAAGGAGGATTTCCAAGGTGAAATGGTCTTTTCGTACAAGACCAAAAGCTGAGGGTGGACTAGGGGTAGCTGAGATTCAACAACTAGCCTACAAACTAGCTACTACTTGGGTGATCAAAGCAATACATTAATATGATTTAGACTAGGCGAATCTCCTTCTTAGGAGCTCAGACCCTGAGAGTTCTCGAATAAAGAAATTATCCAATACTCTCTGCTATTTGCAATCTTGAGCCCTATGAAACTAAGGGGAGTCAACTATGGAAATGTATTTGGTATGCTTTTCAACAAATAAAGTTTTTGTTGGTTTTCTCTAGTGTGGGAGCTTTCATGTGACTAGGTTCAATATGGGTTTTTTTTCTCTAATCAAAATCCTCTTAGTGGTACAGGTAAATTTAAAGCATGGGTACTCTTTAAAAAAGGATTACAAACTTGGAAACATCTATGGCACGAAAATGATTTCTAGTGGAAGAATTGGTAGGAAATCAAGTGGGAGTTCAGACTCTCAAACTAGGATCAAAGGTTGTTCATGAGAAGAATTCAGATCTGGCAACAAGACCTCACCTGGAGAGGAGGACATGTCCTAAACTTTACAAAAGAATTCAATTGGGTTGGGAGTTCCCATCTTCTTCCTATCCCAACTCCTTATAGTGACATAGAGGACATTGTTAGAACCGTCAATCTCACATGAAAATAGGAGACAGTAAACTCAAATGGCAGCATAGTTTTCTTCTCATTTTGGAAGAAGGAAATTCCATAAAAATTCTATAACCTCCTTTGGCTTATCCTCCACAATGTTCCTGGACTAACTGTGGAAGTGAAAAGACAAGTAAACATTTTGGCTTTTGTAAAAGATGCCCTACACCTAAAGAGGATGTCTTTCACTTACTTATTACTTGACCTTGTGCTAGAAAGATGTGAAAGTTTGTGTGGATTCAAGTTGGTGAACCTATAAACTGGAATGCAATTTTGATGGGTGACTCTTTCATAATGCCATATGCCTCATGGGTTATCCTAAGAGCTCATGCATTATTTGGATTACAAAAAATGCCTTTCAGTTTCAATCTGAGTTTGTCAATGCTATTGATGCTTTTACTCAATGGTTTAGCAAGAATGCATCCCTTTTTAAGAAATAAGCACATCAGAGCTATTACTAATATGCATGTCTTTTTTGGTCAGGATAAGCTACTCCTTGAACAGGAAGTTTTCATTTCCAATGATGCTCTATCTCAATTTGCTTAAAGAAGCGGAGGAACACCATAGATCCTTTAATACAGTAGAGCTAAAGAGCTCTTATTGAGAGCCTCCAAAATCAAACCATTCCCCCCCAATTTCCATCAAATAAGAAAACCTATGAAGCCTTTACATATTTTGATCTATATGATGGTCTCGACATAGATACCACTTGGCTTTGCTACGATGTTTTCAATGTTCTGGTTACTAGATCTCTCTTGCTAAGACTCTTTTAGACTCTACATGTTGTATGAAAATTTATTGTATAAATCTTTTGTTAATATAAATACAAACAATTTTTAGACCCAGAAAAAAACATACCAACCTTAAGGATAACCAAAAATAAAACAACCATTCTTTATAAACTTGCTCCAATGATTCAACTCCCATAATGGAATCAAGAAACTATATTTGAGGAGATTCACTCAAAAGATGCAAGTATGTAAGGACCAAATGAAGAACTAATGAGAAGGTAAGAATGGAGATAAAATCTGATGGGGTACCCATCTAATCCTTTCCCAATGTCCACATGATCCCCATGCAGTCCTTCCCCAGCTAGGATAGCCCATCTAATCCTTCCTCGATCTCCATAGGCTCCACGTGCAGTCCAACTTCCTCTTATGCTTGATAGCAAACATGACAAAGGATCCTTTCCTTGGGAAAGAACTTGAATTGAGGTTCACCATTTCCCCTTTCTCTAGGGGACGTATTCTAAAGGTAAGAGAGCTTTCAAAAAGGACTTGACCCCCTATCTCACCTCCTAGACTCACACCGACCACCCTCCTATAGAGGAGTCTTGCAAGTAGTAAAGGGTGGCTTCTTCACGTCATCCTTTCCTTGAATCATAGTTTTGGTGCTCCCAGTAGTACCATCCCACCCTAGTCTTACACTACTTCTCAACAACTTGCACCAATCATGCAAATTTCAAGGAAGAAATAAGTGAATGTGAAGCAAAGAGGAGATAAAGGCATTGCATCAATAGAGCTACATGGATCATCTTCAAATCCACAAAATCTTTTGGGAAGAGCAATAAAAACATAGGAACAAAATCACTAACTCCAAAACATATCTTAACTTCTATAGTCTTGGACGATGACTTGCATCAAGACTCAGTAGATTGGCTTAGAACTAATGCATTGATAGAATATTTACTAGGACTTTCCACCAAGTAGGTTTCCTAGAACCATGGGTGAGGTCCTCTTGAGTTAGGAAAGGTCATATAGTAACACTTCTACCTAGTAACTCTTGCTTCCTATGTGGGATATCAACCCACATTATTAAAATTTATCCTCTAAATAAAGTTAAGCCAAAAACTATTTACCAGTAGCTCTACCTCAAATGGGTCTCAAATAGAAAAAGGAGAATATTGAAAAGCAAGTTAAAGCTAAGGAAAGATATAAGTACTGATCAAAGAGCTCCAAAACCTAGAAAGCTAACATCAATGGTCTGTAGTTCAGCGATGACTCACATGTCATGGGGATATTAGAAGAATTCCATCAGAGTCTTCACTCCCAAACAACTCCTTGTGGGAGCTACGCATGCACAAGCCTTGCACTTGTGTCACCCAAGCGTCTACCAAATTGCATTCAAGTGATTCCATGAGAGTGAAGAGAGAGAGAAAGAGGAGGAATGGGGATGAGAAGAGGGAGAGAATGGTGAAGGCAAGTAGTAGTTAGAGGAGAGAGAAACGTAGAGGGAGAGGAGAGAGAGAGAGAGAGAGAGAGAGAGAGAGAGAGAGAGGATAAATGGGGGAAGAGGGGAGCAAATAGAGGGAGCAAAAATTAAAGAGCGAGGGAGGAGGGGGGGAATTTAGAGAGAGGGGATAAAAACGAGAGAGGTTGAAAAGAGGGGGAAGATAGATAAAGGAGAGAGAGAGAGAGAGAGAGAGAGAGAGAGAGAGAGAGAGAGAGAGAGAGAGAGAGGATAAATATAGAGGAGAGGATATAGAGAGAGAGAGGATAGCAAGGGAAAGAGGGGAGGGTAGAGGATAAAAGAAGAGAAAAAGGAGAGAGGGGAAGCGTAATGAGGGGTGAGATTAGTGAGGGTAGAGGTAGGGTGTGAAGTAGAGGAGTCAGAATTAAGAAATTAAAGGGGGGAGCAAGAGTAGATTGTGTGTGTGTGTGCACGCGCGCACGTGCATGCATGCATGTGTGTGTGTGTGTGTGTGTGTGTGTGTGAGAGAGAGAGAGAGTGTGTGTGTGTACAAAAGTTCGAAGACCCCGTTGCTCGTTAAATGTCTTAACAATAAGAAAAATTTACAAAAATGACATAATTTTGCAAAATAGTTAACTTGTGCCGAAAAAATAAAAAGGAGTTTGAAGAGGAGATAGGGAACTTGCAAAGCAAACAACATGACCAACTTTTTACCAAAGAGGGATGTCTGAGTACCAACCATCATCGAATAAGAAAAGCATAGGTGAGAACCTGTTTTGATTTAGTTGGGAAGAAAGGTGTCATAAACACCCCTCCCTTGTTATCAAGATTAGAATAAAAAATTACTCAAAACTATATACGTAAAAAAAGTGAAATATAGCAAGTCATGAACAGACAAGATCCAGGGAGAGGAATATTTTAAACATTTGGAAGGAATTAACACATTATTAAGTAAAAGATGTACACAAGAATCTTAATTATGGAGGTGTTTTTTTTAAAACACATATTGTTGGCATTTTCTTAAAAAGTATAAAGTCTTATAAACTATATTCCATGAAGGGGGAGTATAAATACCACTTAAAGATGAAAGCAATCTATTGAAAAGGACTAAAGGTTTTTTTCAAAGACATGGAACAAACAAGCTTCCAAATTTTAATTAAGAAGCGAAATGCTTGAATTGCATGAAGGGAAATCGAGGAGACATATGAAAGTTGGCAAGAGGAGAAAGCATGCAAGAAACTCAATGTAGCATGCTAGGATCTCGTAAATAGGTAAGAAACAAGACCAAACAAATATGAATGATGAAAAAGTAACCTGGAAGGATGTGAAAGGAAGTAATGTAGTAATTTCATTGGGCAATGCACTATCAAGAAGATGGAAAGAGGAGAAGGAAGTTACATGATTGTGAAGCTTTTGGAAAGCATGGACCCTAGAGGAAGCTAAAAGTAGAATGATGTGTATCTATTGGTAAATAAGAAAATACCAAGGCATAGAGCATAAAGGCAGGAGAGGAACCAAGCTATCATTACCAAAAAGGAAGGTAAGAACTAGAGAAGCAAGGTACAAAATAAGATAGGAGTAGATGTATTGTCATTGTATACTATAGAAAAATGATTTGAGAGACAAGTTGGAGGATGTACTAACATTGTGTACAATTATTGAAGCCTAGGTTTGTCAAGGAAGCTTTCTACAAATGCAGTGAGATGAGATGTAGCAAGTATCATAAGGGAAGAGGGATCATGATATAAGTATGTATCGGAGAAGTTTTGGGTAAGGCAACATTGAAGGTAGTGAAAAGCTAGAGAAACTGGCCAAACCTAAGAATTCATGGTAGGGAAGAGCTCCACATGACAATGATGATTGACTGTTGGTGATGGAATTCTACCCAAAGTGGAATTTGACTATGAGGCTACCAGAGTAGATTTTGGAGGATTGTACAGGTATAATGAAAGAGCTTTAGGAAGGACAAGGAGTGATAATGTCCAAGTGGTAGATGAAAGCATAGAAATGAGGGTGGGGATAAATCCTTAAAATCTTTAGATCAACTTGATTGCATTTCTATGTTTTAGGTCCAAGCTTTCTTTATAGCCATAGGGACCCAAGTGTTTTGTAACATGGGAATGAGTGAGATACAAGTGAGTACAAGGGTTAGCCCTCCATTCAAAAGGTGGAATGTATTTAAGGCCAAAAGTTTGAGTTTGTCTTCATTGTGTACTTGCAACATTGGGAATAAAGCTCTCTCTTTCTCTACATTCTCTTGCACTTGTGTCTTCTTGTTTCCATTCTAGTTGCCTTGTTATTACTATAATCCCTTACTACTCTCCCCCACTACACTCCCTAACTCTCTCCCTCTTTATCATCTCTCTCTCTATCTCTGATTTTTGCAAAGGGTCTCAGTGTGCCCTTTGCCTCATCCCTTTGTGGCTTGTAGGTGTATGTGCCACATTTAATTTGTACTTTGTCTCGTAGGCCCACGAGGTCTCTTGAAGTTAATACATCTCTCTCTCTCTCTCTCTCTCTCTCTCCATATTTATTTCCTCTCTCCCTCTCTATCTTTATCTAAAGCCCATAATTGCACTCTACAACCAGCCCATAACTGTACTCTCTACTCTCTCTCCCTAACATGCACACTCTCTCTATTCTCTCTCTCTCTCTCTCTCCATCTTTCTTTCCTCTCTCCCTCTCTCTCCCAATCTAACCTTCTGAACTGCACTCTCCAACTGCCGCCCTAAATACCCTAACTACAATTCCTATCCCCTAGCTACTCTAATTATGTTTCCAAATAATCCCCTAGTTACTCTCCTTAACTATACCTCCTAACTACTCCCTAAATCCCAAGCCCCTCCTTGTCCACTTAACTACCTGACTCCCAACTCTCAATTGATTGCATTTCTATGTTTTAGTTCCAAGCTTTCTTTATAGCTGTATGGACCCAAGTGTTTGTAACATGAGAATGAGTGAGATATAAGAGAGTACAAGGGTTAGCCCTCTTTTCAAAAGGTGGAATGTATTTAAGGCCGAAAGTTTGACTTTGTCTTCATTGTGTACTTGCAATGTTGGGAATAAAGCTCTCTCTTTCTCTACATTCTCTTGCACTTGAGTCTTCTTGTTTCCATTTCTAGTTGCCTTGTTACTACTACAATCCCTTACTACTCTCCCCCACTACACTCCCTAACTCTCTCCCTCTCTCTCTATCTCTGATTTTTGCAAAGGGTCCCAATGTGCCCTTTGCCTGATCCCTTTGTGGCTTGCATGTGTATGTGCCACATTTAATTTGTACTTTGTCTCATAGGCCCATGAGGCCTCTCGAAGTTAGTACATCTCTCTCTCTCTCTCTCTCTCTCTCTCTCTCTCTCTCTCTCTCTCTCTCTCTCTCTCTCTCTCTCTCTCTCCATATTTATTTCCTCTCTCCCTCTCTATCTTTATTTAAACCCCATAACTACACTCTACAACCGTGTACTCTCTACTCTCTCTCCCTAACACACACTCTCTCTCTATCCTCTCTCTCTCCATCTTTCTTTCCTCTCTCCCTCTCTCTCCCTATCTAACCTTCAGAACTACACTCTCCAACTGCCCCCCTAAATACCCTAACTACAATTCCTATCCCCTAGCTACTCTAATTATGTTTCCAAATAATCCCCTAACTACTCTCCCTAACTATACCTCCTAACTACTCCCTAAATCCCAACCCCCTCCTTGTCCATTTAACTACCCGACTCCCAACTCTCAACTACTCCTATCCCCCCATCTACTCTTCTACCTGAATAACTAACTCCTGAATGTCCTCCTACCCAACTCCCAACTCTTCCTCCTCGAAATGGCCTTCCTACCTCTATTTAGAGCCCCCCTTCTCGCCTCTTCTCTCAGGCCTTCAACTACAAGCTTGCATCGCCTCTATAAGCTTGCAACTATGCCTCTTGCTCCCTTGCATCTCACACTTCCCGTAGCTCTTCGTGCAATCTGCTATCTTCACCTACCATTCCCAATTAACACTCATTAGTTTAGACATTCACTTCTTTAAAGACCTCTCAATCTTTCACACCTCCACCACTATCACCACCATGAACCTCTTCCTGACCACCTTCATTGATTTGCAGTGAACCTTTTTCCCCCTCCTTTATGGTTAGTAATTCCTTTATGTTTTAATCCTTTCCACCCTTTTTTATTTTTGACTATTACCCCTTTACTTAAGCCATACCTGTATTAATATCTATCACTTTTTGGCTAAGGTGTAATTCTTGTAACTTATCAAGCCTATGACTAACCCCTTACTTTACTATAATTAGCATATCCCTTTTCTAGCCATATTATTACAGCTAGTTTCCCCTTTCTTATTTTCATTTACATTTCTTTAATGTTATTTATTGATTTCTCTCCTCTCTTACCTTTGTCACCCCTTTCCCCCTTCCTAATACCCCAATCAATTATCTATCTCCATCTTCCCTCCCACCTTATTACTTTTAGTGTTATATCGTTGTTTCACTCTCTTGTCTTTTGATACTATAATTTGCAATCTTTCTTTCTAGATCTACCTTGTAAAATCCCTCCCCCTACTATATTTGCAACTCCTTTGTGTTTTAATTTTACTAAATTCTTGCTTAGATTTTTAACTTGCATTTTTAATATTTTACCCTCCCCACCCTCCATGGTCTCAAGGGTCTCATTTGTACCCTATATTCTTTCATGTCCCTTGGTAAGTTTATTTATTGATTAATTTTACTTGTAAATCTTTTTGGTGTTTTTCTATTCTACCCCTTCTCTTTTTTAAGAAATTCTTCTTTCCATAATTTTCCATTTTCTTTCATACCGAATTCTTAAAACCCCCCCTTTTTCCATTGTACCTTTTCCTTATTATTAATACCCTCCATAATGATTCCAAGTTATTTCCCTTTATCCTACACTCTTCCCCTAAAGTCATGGTTAATCCAATCAACTTTACACTCATAAGTTTACATAAATCTTGATAAGTTTATGGTTGTGTATTTTTTTTGTGACCCAGATAACAAGGGAGGGGTATTTATGACACCTATCTTCCTAGGTAGGGTTTAATATGCTTCTTACCATTTTTTCCCCTTTGGATGGTGTCACATGCACATGCGCGTGCACACACACACACACACACACACACTTCCCCTATCTTTGACATGATTACCTCTTTGTACTCATATTAAATTCCCCCCCTCCCAAATACACTTACAAAATTTTAACCCTTTATCTTGATTTTTAACTCTTATGGTTTTTACCCTTTTTTCCCCCTTATAATTTATATAATTTAAAACACTTTTTGGCATTATATATATTTTAATTAACATTTATGGCTAATCCATTTGTTGACATTATAAATCCCCCCCCTAAATTTTGTTTACATAGTAGATAAACCCACACATAGCCAACCTACCCCTCGTCACCTCGGCTATTTTCTACTACCACCCTATGTGCATTGTGCCACAACCCATAAAGATGCTGTTGTTTGCACCACCCTTCTCCCTCTATTTATGTTCACTCCTTAGGTCTACCTTCCTACCTCATGCAGCTTTGCATTGCCCTTCATTGTAGTCTTGCTCTCTGTTTGTCTTTTGGCAGCTCTTATGTGCACCTTAGGTCAACTACTTTAGACATACTGCTGACCCTCTACGACTCTATAAGTGACATAGGTGATTTGCTACCTTATCATCTTGCAAGAATCTTCCATTACCAACCTTAATGCTCAAGTGCTCAGCTTTCACTACTTCTTGCCTAGTCATAGTAGTACATCTTGGCATCTCCCCCCCTCCTTGTCCAAAGCTGCTGTCCAAAGCTCTATCAAAGCCTTTCTTCTCTATCATGACTGCTCTCTCCTTCAGATCCTTAGCTACATCATGAATCCTCTTCAGGTCTGCTCTTTAGGCTCATGCCTCCTTGCCTCATGGCCTTCAACTACTTTCAGGTGCCCCGTGGTTGCTCTTACTTTGAGTTGTCTGCTGCCTTATGGAAATTTGCACGGAGTCTGGTCTTCACTTGCTTGCTTCTTGGCTTTCTTCTTCTCCGCATAACACACACACACACACACAAGCTAATGGCATCACCAAGCTCTGCCTCTTCATTGCAAGTTGTGTTCCCTTCCTTCCTTTCTTCTTCACAACACTCTTCTCCACCTTCGTGCATCACCTTTGTCATTCAAGCCCTTCTATTATCATCCATTTACTCCTTTGTTCATAGTGTTTCTTTCATGCCTTCATGCCTCTACCTCTGCCTATTTGTAGTTGCCACTCATTCTCTACGAACCTTCGCCTCTTAGCATCTTAGAACTAGCATGGCACCATCACTTTCTACAAGACTGACACTCTTTGTTGTGGCACTGGCTCACCCACTGGAGTCTCCACTAGGGATTCTTGTTCATTAATGGCCCAAGTTGCTTGCACAGATTGGCTTTTATGTTGGCAACTCCTATGTATCCTACTCAACCTCCTCTTGGTTCATTAATGGCCCAAGTTGCTTGCACAGATTGGCTTTTATGTTGGCAACTCCTATGTATACGCTGAGAGTATATCACAAGTATTAAATACCTAAAATCCTGTTGCAAACCTCATGAGAGTTGGTGATCATGTTTGTAATCTGTGGTTTTGTTGATAGTGTCTTTCTAGTCGGGCTACATTGGGCTTCTACACTATTTGCATCCTAGGGAAGGTGCTCATGTTCTCTAGTTTTGTGATAAGGAAGTCTTCCTGCATGGCTCTCTATGATCAATATTTTATTTTTTAGCTAGGATGTGGTCCAAAAAGCAAAAATGATCATTAGATCATGCTCTACATGCTGAGCACCTTAGATCTACATTTTTCCTTTTACATAGGTTAGCATCATTTAATACTCTTCATCAGAACCACCTCTTGATCCATTGCAGCATACCCAATACATCAAATGAATGAACTAACCTTCATTTTGCTACATTTGACGCTTCAATGTGTAGTCTAGCTATAGATTAGCTCAACTTTAGAGGAGATCCAACTCCACCAAGCCAAGTAATCCATTGCTGCATTACCTGATTAGTTCCCACCAATGTCAGTCCATGCAGTTCTATCATCGGTCTATACATTCACACATTTGACACCAGTTTAGTTCTCTCGACATTTAGTAGTTCGACACTTTAGTGTGACACTTGGCAAAGTGATCTTCCTCGGATTCAGGGTTGTTGCACACATCTTGCACACACATGCCATCCATGTAAAGTCACACATTGTTGACTCTTTTCTGGCATTGGTTCTTGCACATACACATCAGCCTTATACAACATCTTGGTTATGCCTGTCGACACTCAGTTGTCATCGCCTTCTTACAGGCTTCGTCCTTGGCACATAGTTGTTCTCAAATGACTTATTTTTGACCCTTTAGTGTAAAGCCCCCAGTGGTGGCAGCTCGAGCATTAGTCCCTTAGTGTTGGTAGCTTTCATACAGTGTTCTTATGGGTGGGCACTCTCGTCGGTACATGGATAAGCCTTTAGCACAGAGCACCAAACCACCTCTAACATGGAGTTATTCACATCAAGTAGTTGATGATACACCATTCATGACTCCGGATGAGATCCGCGAGTGGAAAGAGAACTTACTTCAACCATTCATTGCCACAAGGTATGTACCACAGTGACTCGAGCCTCATCGATCTTGAGAGATTGGATATAGATTTATCACATATTAGCATGGATCAGCCCACACTTTATGATCATGCACATTTCTCAGTAAGCCCTTAGCATCAGGCACATTTGACGATAGGCCCTCAGCATGAGGCAGTCCCATCTACATCAAGACAACATGATTCTAGTGATGTATAGCCATGACATTCATGCATGGATTTGACTCCATCTTTTGCCATAGATGCCACATTAGATGCTACAAATACACAATAAGAATTCAATTATGATCATCCAATTTAACAGAAGGTAAGTCCTCAGTACGAGGCACTCACATCTTCTGTCAGATGTAGAGATAGATGCCATGCTGCATTCAGCTCTTCAAGTGATTCCATTCTAGCATCTGATGTTGTCACCTCTGATATGGAGCATATCAGAGTCCTTGGACACAGTTTGCATGAGTAGTACAGATTAGCACATCAATCTTCAAGACATTCCACCATCAGCTCAGTCATGCGACACATCATCATTGAGCACCATTTGCACTCCTGTCTAGAGATCTTCTATACAACATCTTGAAATGTCAATTGATCCCTAAAGGATTTTTTTTCAGATTGTTAGGCATTCCCATGGGGTTTGATGTTTCCATGAAAGTTGGTGGGAATGGGTCCTAAGCAGGTTCAACTCCAAAGTAGAGAAGTGGAGAGGTTTCCAAGCCAACCTGGCAAGAAGACGAATGGTGATCAACCATTGCCTCTATCCGATCACTATTTTTACCATCTCCTATTGGCACCCAAGCCAAGCTGGTCTTGATAAGCTGATTTCCAAATGCAAGTCCTTCCTTTGGGGAGGCTCAAACAAGATCGCAAAAGGCAAATGGAACTTCTGCTCTAGACCTAAAGGTAAAGGGGGCCTTGGGGTAGTAGACATCAAATAGGTTGCAACTAAACTTGTAGCAATGTGGATAGTAAAAGCCCTTCTAAATCCTAATCTTGTGCTTTTAGCCAGGAACTTTAAACACATCATACCTATCAGAGCCAAGGGATGGAAGAGGTACCCGGTTCTGTCTGCAGTGTTTAGCCTTGAACCTTGTTCTACAAAAGGAAATTCCTTGTGGAAATGCCTATGGGATACTCTTGAGTCAATCAAGATCCAGCTCAAGTTCTTGGGGAAAGGCTCATTTATGCGAGTTGACTCCATCCGATCCTCTTCAATACAGTGGGGACATCCAGTGGGAGGGGGGGTTAGTTTTAAATTACTCCTTAGAGTTTAGTTGGATCCTCACACCTCATTTGCTTCATGTGCCTACTCCTTTTGAGTACATAGGTGACATGATTCCTATCCTCAATGCTAGATGGAATACCTTCGACTCCTCTCAGTGCTAGAAGAGCAGATTCTTTTACACTTGGACAAAAAAAATACCTGAGAATATGTCTATTCTACTCTGACTTATCTTGCACAAAGCGGTTTGGACCAACTTGAGGGGGCTAAGGATTGGAAAAGGGAATGGTAAATGTATGCACTATCCAAGGGTTTAAGAAGATATCTTCCATCTCTTTACATCTTGTTCGTCTGCTAGAAGAGTTTGGAAAATTGTTCAGATGCCGCTAGGAGAGCCAGGGAATTGGAAATCCATACTGTTTGGGGGTGCCACAAAAGTTAAACACTCTCACTGGGCACTTGTTAGAGCACACGCCTTATGGTTTATTTGGATTTCAAGAAACGATTTTCAATTCAATCAAAATGTTACTAACACAAATCAACTTTTTGCTGGTTGGTTAATAGGCATCTCAGAATTATGACCATGATCTAGACTAGTTCTTCTTGGAGATACATGATGATGAGCAGGAACATCTCAAAGTCTTTAATGAAAAATGTTAGTTCAAAAGAGCATATAGTACAAATCAGAGTCTGACTCAGAATGAAGTCTTATATGTTTGCTACCTGGCTTTTTGTCATGATCTGGAAAAGTCTTACTAAAACTGTACACTTGGCTATGAATGTATATCGTTCAATCAATATATAATACAAATTATTTTTTGCTCCAAAAAAAAAAATTCCTTTGTGCATGCGTGCACATGTGCATGTGTCTTGTTGATTGGAAGTCTACAAATCTATGCCCTAGGGTAGTCATCCTTTTATTCTTGCTTCTTCATCTATCTCATTTATGGACATCGAATATTTAGATACTTGGAAGTTGAAAAGTGAAATCTTCAATTGTGATATAGTGGTTAAACAATACATACTTACTCACATATTGTCTTGAAGAATTTGTCGTGGACTATAAGGGAGGTGATAAGTCCTATTTTTAACTTTAATGATTAGTTCTAAGTATAATCTTAGAAGAAGAGATCTATTCAAATAGGGTTATAGAAAAGGAATTTAATTTGACGTGAAAGTGGAAGGCGAAGACATGCATAGTGGAGAATGAGGCTGGGTTCAGACCTAATGGTGCTTGTGGCACCTTGGCAACCCTTTTTTGCCTATAATTTTGATGCCAGCTAGCCTATAGATTCACACATCCAGCCAGTTGCTAAGGTTGCTCTGATTGGACCTTGCTGAGAGCACTAGGGAATGGGCAAGGTGCCAAGCCATAAAGGAAATTCCTCAAAGCTGGTTGTAAGGCATCTGTCTAGCTAGGATCATGCTAGGAATGTTTGTTGGACTATACGAATGGCCCCTAGGGTGCCAACTCCCTTTAGTAACAAAACCCATCAAAATCTTGAATATGAGATGAATTTAACAATATGCTATGAGTAGAAATTAGTCAAACTAACATGGTTGTGTTCTAGACTAAAAGAGCTTCAAATATGTCTTTACACCTTGAAATTTAGGGTAACAGACAACATAGATGAAGATTGAGCCTTTTGATGTTGGAAACACGTTTTACAACTATCTAGTTATGGCAATTGTTTAGATGGTCGGATCTATTTGTGAGATTAACCATGTTTTAGGTGACATAGTGTGGGGGTTAAAGGCCACTGTACCTTAACCCTGGTTATGTACAATACTCAAACACATTTATATATGGATGACATAGAAGATTAGGGTGTTCTGCACCCACCAAAACTTGTGTGGCTCTCTCTTTTGGCTCTCCCTCTCTTTCACCCTCTTCCATTCCACTTCCATTAAGAACACTCTCAGCTACTGGTATCAAAGTGCGGATGTTCTAGCTGAGCCCGAGTGTGTGCCTGGAACCCAAAGTCTATTGCTGCAGCTCTATGGGAGGAGGGAGAAGTTCCGATGGGTGACTTTATCTGCATCCTAGTGTAAAAAGACCTTGCAAAAACCATTGGAAAGTTCTCTGAGTGGTTTTGGAGCAAAAAAAGACGTTTTTTTATGATTCTCCTATTCCTTTCGACGACTGAGAGACTGGAATGACATGTTGCCTGCTTTTGGTGTCCATTGTACTTCTGGAGTTTGAAAACACCTTTACTCTTGAATTGCCTTGCTGAGTCCGATCATGTAGTGATGCCCATGTGTTTAGGCATCCTAAGTTCTATTTTCACTAGCGATCATTGCTATAGGGCTGTGATTTCTTGGATATGCCTTATGCAAATCACTCTAATTGTAGTATGAGCCTCGTGCGCTCATTCAGGTTTGTATTGGGTTGCAATGCATGCTTTATAGGCCATTTGGATACATTGTGATCCTTGTTGGATGCACTAATAGGCCCAGATTGCCTTGTGGGATGCTTCATTTGTTGATGGGCATTTAGCACACATATGCTATTTTATGCAGAGGGAAAGCTTGGACACATTGCAATTGATGCACTCATAGTGCTATGCTCTCTTGGATGAGACATTATTGATGCTTATGCCCATGGACATTGTTTATGTTTGAGGCATTTGGATCTTATTGGCATTGGGTTTACCATTTTCTTTTGAGCCAAATTTGCTCATATGGATACATAGTATATGCACATGAGCCAAATGTATTTTGATGCTTTGAGCCTTGAGTTTTGGTGACACTATCCTTCATTAAGGTAGACATATTTGGGCACACCTGGTATTTGGTGGGTTTCTATCTTGCAAGTACTAGCATTTGATTTCATTTGCATCATGACATCCTCTTCCATGTCTAAAAATGAGCTGCAAATGAAGGAAGGGGTCTCCATTGCTTCTCACTTGAATGAATTCAATATTATTTTCAGCTAGCTTCAGGCTTAGAAGATGAATTTTGATGCGGAGACTAAGGCAATATTCATCTTATGGGATACCTTTCATACAACTAGTTGTCAACAACTCTACACCTAGTGGAGTACTAAAGTTTGACGATGTTGTGGGTAGCTTGTTGGCTGAGGGGATTAGACGGAAGTCTATGGATGGCAACAAGCAAGATACACCCTTAAATGTGCAAAGGGGCAGATCACAGTTTAAGGGGAAGTCCTAAGAAAGAGAGAAGTCTCATAGCAAATCTAGGGCACGGAACATTGAGTGTTACCAATGTGGCAAGAAGGGCCACATGAAAAAGGATTGCTACAAGCCGAAAAGAGAACAAAAGGATAAAAGAGAGTCCAAGGGAGGACAAAGGAAAAATGAAGATCGAGGAGATTAATGCAGTCTCACTGATAATAGTGACAATGACATTCTCTTCATGACTAGTCTAGTTGTTGCAGACTTGCTTACCACTTCAGATGATGCATATTCCTAGGGTTGAATTTTGGATTCTGGTGCTTCATTCCATGTAACTCCCCATAGGGAATGTTTCTCCACTTATGACAGTGGAAAGACAGGTTGTGTGCATCTTGGAAATAACTATGCATGTGACATAGTGGGAGCAGGTGACATAAAGTTTTTTTTAACAAATGGGTCTGCATTTGTTTTGAAAAATGTGAGACATGTGCCTAAGCTAGCCAAGAGTCTCATTTCAGTGGGTCAACTAGATGATGCTGGTTTTTAGACCACTTTTGGCTTTAAGAGTTGGAAAATTTAGAAGGGTTCTATGGTTTTGGCCAAGTGTGCCAAGTAAGGGACTTTGTATCCCTTACATGTATTAGGGGTGTCTAATCATGTTGTTGCAATAACCAAGCAGCCAAGTACTTCTTTATGGCATTGCAAGTTGGGGAACATGAGCCAAAATGGAATGAAACTCTTATGCCGTTTGGGTTACGTACCACATTTGAGTTTTTCTAACTACGATAGCCCATCTCTCCACTTTCACCATAACCCAAAAAGATGCATTTCCTAGGCTTACAATCTAGCTTCTTCCAAAGCTCTTTAGGCACATGTGCATATGCCTCACACCCAAATATACGCAAATGAGAGTAAGAGAGCTTCTTGCCACTCCATGCCTCTTCAAAAAAACCACCATCCAAACTCTTACTAGGTGATCTATTGATCACATGCACTGCAGTCTTCATTGCCTGAGCCCAAAAACCACCAGAAAGACTTGCATTGGAAAGCATACATTGCAACCTTTCCTAAATGGTGCGGTTCATGTGTTGTGCAACTAGATTCTGCTCTGGAGTATGAGGAGACATGAGCTCCCTCTTGATCCCATGTGTATCACAGAAATGTTGAAAGTCATGAGAGATATACTCTCCACCATTGTCAGTCCGTAGGCATTTAAGCGTTCTACCTGACTGATTTTCAACCAAAGCCAGCCATTTTTTAAATACTTGGAACACATCGCTCTTTCGAGCTATAGCATAAGGCCACATTTTCCTAGTTGCATCATCAATGAATGTCACATAGTATTCAGCCCCCCACCTAATGACCATGTAGGCATGGGACCACATACGTCTAAATGCACCAACATTAGGGAAAAAGGGAACTCATTTTGGGGCCTTGTAAGAAATTCACTATTTTTTGATTTATTTCTCTCCTAAAAGACCTCAAAAATAGTAAAATATGGAAATGTGGCTCAGAACTGTCAGTAAGGACTACAGAACTGTCAATTCAGAAAGGAATAAGATAATCTTTTGTCTGACTAACATGATTTTGCATTAAATATCTCCTTAGATTTTTTTTTGTTTACCAAAGATTCCACATCTCTTTTGCCGACGTGTGCAGGCCTTTCATAAAGAATCCATCACTGAACTTGGTGATTGCAAGTTTTCAAAATATTCACATGGATACCGCCACACTTCCACGATTCATGTTACAAAACGACTATGAGATTGACAAACAAACTTCGCAACCTCAGAAGCATAAAAAATGGCCGATACTAGTGAGTCACTGTCTCAGAAGAAGCGATTACACCATCTTCACATCGACTTAGAAGAACAATATGCTCTAGCACAAAAAAGACGAAAGGATACGGTGCTGAATGCTCAACAACAGGAAAATATGAGAAGAGAAGGGCTTCAACATATTGACTTATGGTGCGATGGAAGCATATATCCAAAATGTCAAGTAAAAAACTCTACACCTCCATTTGTCAATCCTACCACATTACTGAGGTTTGCCAGCGATGGACAAAATGGACCTCTTGGTTATATTTCAGCGCAGTCTGCATTTGCGGAAATGTATAAAATGATGTACCTACAAGAAAAGGGGGCCAAGATGCAGGAGATAGCCATTCGTGCAAAATTGGAGCAGCAGTTGCAGAATAAAATTGAGGAGCATTCAAAGAGTAAAAAAGAGTTGACAAGAGCAAGAAAGAAGAGAACCATGCTTGGAGATAGACTACGTAGCAGGAAGATTAAAAACATTGCAAATTTGAAGGCTGGGACTGGTGGATGCAAGCAACGAATTCAGGAAGCAAGGCTAGATTGAAATTTATCATTTTGTATACCCAAAAAGGCTCTCAAATGACTATATCTATTTCGTCCCTTACCGCAAAACAAGAATGGAGGTGCTGAATGATATAGGCATATTGTGTTGTTATTATAGGAAATTATTGGAGCCTGCAAAAGAAAATATGGATCCGAACCTTCTTCCTATTAAACAAATGAAAGGATTGCTTTCTTGTGGTGTATCAAAAGGTTTGATTGAGGAAAAAAAATACAAAACAGTCAAACACAATGTTGTAGAGGACTTTGTATCCAATAATCAAGTTGATGGCACTATAATCCAAGAGGCTCTTGATGTTAGTGGAGTTAGCAGGAAGGGATATAGTTCGATTTTCCATGCGATATCCTCAAGTTTGAAAGATCAAAGGATTAAACGAGTTTTACTGCCAAATTCAGCAACCGTGTGGAGGATAAGAGTCATTTGAATGAAAGTATAGATGAATTTATTGGGCAATATATCCATATTGAAGAAATATTTCATGGTGGTAAAGGAACCACTGTGTATGATCCTTGGAAAAATATATTTGTAGATCTACAACAACTTCAAAGAAGAATGGTCAAGTTTTATGGAATAACATTTGAGGAGTGCAAAGGCATTTTGAAATTTGTTATCAAACTGGATGAGTGTGAGGTTGTAAAGGAAAAGAAAATGGAAAGAGTTACTATTACATTGATGAATGGAGCAATTGATACATCATTGATTGAAGCGAGTTCGAAGTATTTTAGTGTGCAGTCGGAGAAACACATATGGTGGTTAGGCTCGTTCCATTTATGATCATTTTTTGTTTTGTACTTGATTTTGGTCATTGTTTTCAAATCTGTTATAGTAAGACTTTTGTTTTCTATAATCTGGCAGGTGAAGACAGAAGACCATGAAACACTAGATTGGGTGTTTCACCACACGGAAATACCAAGAATAATCAAAAGACAAGTGCAAGGCGAGAATCTCCATGTTGCAGGAGAAGGTGATTTTCAAGTAGAGTGGCACATGGCCGGGGATCTTAAAACACTTAAGTGCATGTATAACGTTAGTAAAGGAGGCAACTCAAAGTCTCCTTGTCTTTACTGCAAAGAATTAGCTCAAGTAATGGATTCAAAATGGTGGAAGAGAGCACCTAATAGAGATAAAGTTGACCCTGACTTCAAGGCCATTCTGGACATTCCACTATGTAATGTTCACATCTGCACATTGCATGGTCTATGTCGAATTATTGAGAAATTGGTATTTTTATATATTGGATTTGCTTGGAAACTCCGTCCCGAAAAAAATAGAGACGATGCTCTTCAAGCATTGGAAAAAGTGTTATTTGATATAGGTCTGCATGGAGGAGATGTTCAAATCACAAAGGATTTTAAAAAGTCTACCAATGGCAAGGAGATACCAATCAAGCCCTCTATTGGTGGTGTTAAGGCAAGAAGATTCTTGTCTCAACCCAAACACAGTAAGCAAGTAAGGCAAGGTAGAACAGTTTCAAAGATTAATTATGGATTGTGGAAGCAAGTCCATAATGCTGTGAAAGATCATGAGGCAGATGGGGAAGCATGAAATGAGAAGGCAGAGGTGTGGAGGTCTCTTGATCAACTCTTCATGTTTTGTGACAAAGTAACATGGACAAAGAGTGATTACAAGAACTTTGAGGAGGCAATTAAACATTTTGGGAAGTCAATGAAAGATGCATGGACAGCCTGCAATATAACTCACTACATGGTAAGGTTCTATCTTCTTCTTTTACTTAAGTGTGATCCTCTTTTTTTTATTACTTACTATGCATTCTTATGTCTTACAGCATATCATCTACAACCACCTTCCCTATTTTGTCAAAAAGTATGGATGCCCAGCAATTTGGTCTACCCAAGGCATGGAGAAGTCTCACTACATGGCACGTAATGCATTTTTCAGACACACACAACACTATGGAGGGAGTCAGAAGGCAAATAGTCTGAAAGAAGTCTTCCAATGGTTTTACCGAGGCATACTACAGAGGCTGCATGCTAAAAGAAAAGTTGCTAGCTCCAAAATCAAGCTTGCTTTTCTTCTAGCCCAAAAGCAAAGACGAAGACAAACTCTAGACAATTCAATGGCAGCAGAGAGACATAGACAATGGAGGGAATCGAAGATATTTAGAAACCATAAATGGACAAGTAAACATGAATAGGACTCATTTGTAACTTATTGGTGTTATGTCCACATGTTTTCAAACTCAATCAATAGAATTTTTTTGTGTGGAACAAGTGACTCTTGGTGTTATGCCGATATGATTTGAGACTCCATCAACAGTATTTCTTTTGTGAAACATATGATCTAAACGTAATACAATTTGTTCACAATTTCAATATATTGTTTGTTTAATATTTAACGACACCACTCTATCTAAATGTACAAATCATTTCATCTTCAACTTATTGTTCATTTATACAATATCATACCAGACATCAAAGACTTTGTACAAATTAGTTCCAACTTCAATATAATGTTTGTGCTATATTTGATGACTAAATCCTATTTCTCCCAGGGTCTGCCGATTGGAACTCTCTTTTCGATCTTGATTGGAGTCTTTTTCTTCTTTATTGGCTTGATGTCAACTGTCTGTTTATCAATGCTTGCCTCTGTTGCTTGTCTGGGAGGGGTATCCTTTTCTTCAGCTGTCTCCACGTGTTCTTCTTCTTGGATTGTGTGGCCTGATGCAATCATGGGTGGCTCTCGAAACCTTATGAGCTTGTGTTTTCCATAGCCCTCCAGACATTTGGGCTCCTTAACACCACATGCTAATGCATAAGAAGTGTAAGACAAAAAGTAAGCGACCCTAGAGGCCTGCTTATTCACATAATCTCCAAATATATCTATGGCAAACAACCTCTCTATCAAAATGATCTTTTCCTTTTGCCATGAAAGATCATGTCCACCTAAAACTCTGGACAAACATTTTAAGAAGTAAACAATGGCTTCTCCATTGTTGCTCAACTGCCTATGGTAAATCAAGATCTTAGCACTGCCTAGATCATGAATATAATGAGCTAGGCTTGACACTTTGCGAAACCCAACCAGCCTGCTTCCACTTGATCTCTGGAGGAATGTGTCATCCTCAATTTGTAGTTGCCACATATCAAAAGATTAGAGTGAGACAATACACAACCTACAAAACATTTAAGCAGAAGACAAAGTATTTGATTTGAAGTACCTTCTCATTTTCATCAGCAACAAGCAGTTCATCTTTCCAAAGATTTATTCCTCTCCCCTCCACTCCAGCCTCTTCTTTAAGCTTTTCCGTGTATAGTGCTGAGAGATTCATAGCTTCCTGTGTGAGCTGGAAGGCAGCTTCATCTGGCTCTTGGAACTTTTCAGCCTCTTTGAAACAAAAAGTAAGGGCCTCTGCAGGATCAAAAATTGTTTCCAAAGCCAGTAGTGAATGGTCATCCTCTATGCCAACCTCCTTCTCAAGCCTTGAAGCCTGGGCAATAAGGGAAATGGCATAGTCCTCCCTCAAATTGAACAGATACTCTATATCATGGAGGAAAACATAATCTTTTCCACCAATCAAGACACCTGGAAGCATGGGCACTGCATAGTTGCTGCTCTGAACATCAAAATCTTCAACTGGCTGTGCTCCCCTAAGAGTTTTTGTCCTCAGTTGAACAAGGTCAAGAGCAGCCACTTGCAGCCCCTCATCCTGAAGGTTGATATCTTCTTCTTGCTCTACCATTTCTGTTACCAAAGAAGCATCCTCTTTTTCCTCTGCTTCAGATGTGTCTTCTTCTTCAGCCTCCTGCCCTTGTTCATCCAAAGAGTCCTGACTGAAGACAATGTACATAAGGAATGCCATGGATTCCTCAAGCACTCTACACTTTCTGGTGTGCAAGTTACAGTTGAATTTATATTGATCAGGCAGGCTGTCAAATCTTCTATTCACATGGTACCTCAGTCTGTCAATGGAGACAATATGATTTATATGCCCAAAAACCTTTTCACCTTCCACAATTCTTCCTGCTTCTGTCAGTTCTTTGAAGGTATCCCAATGGTCTGAAAGAAAATCTTTGTGATGCTCCAGTACAGAGCTCATTGTGAACTCCATGTTGAAAATACTGTGGTATATGTGGAAGTTACTCTGAGCCTTGCATTTGTGACGAAACTCAAATAGGAGCAAATCTGGAGACTTGTCCTCTTCTGGTTCCTTTTGTTTTGTGATGGAAGAATCAGCATTCTGCTCCAGTCTCTTCCTTTTGCCTGTTCCAAAATTTATATACGTTGAATTCTATATGTTGACATATGCAATCAGTGAATGCATAGGATATCACCAGATAATTCCTTCATGAGCTCTCATGACTCACCTGGTGATTGCTGTGGTCTAATAATAGCAGCAGAAAAGTCCAGCTTCCTCTTGAAAGGTGGGGCCTGGGAGTCAACTGTTCCAAAGCAAAAACATTTCTCATCATCAAGGAAGAATTCCACAGAGCCAAAGATAGCAAAACAATGAGGTAGAAGTGAGAACCAAAAGAGACAAAGGAATTTGCAGGAAAACGCGATGGGGGACCATTTGGAAAATATAAAGCACTCTCCTCGCATTTTGTTGCAAATTCTCGAGTTCTGTTGATATGCATGTCAAATCAAACACTAGGTTCATCTCATTGATTCCTGGACAGTATGACTTGATATGCAAGAGAAAGGCTGGAGCTGAGTGAAGCTTTTCATGAGGAATGTGTCAACAATAGGAATTTGTAGCAAAATGCAATATGGGCTACCTAGAGATGTATAAACCACTCTCCTCGCATTTTGTTGCAAATTTCTAGGTTCTATTCATATCCATCTCCAATCAAATTCCTGGGTGATTTACCACATTCTTGGACAGTATCAATTGAATATGTAACAAGAAGGGTGGAGCTGAGTGAAGACATTTGGATATCAAAAATCCAATGGATGGAAGAAATATATGTCAAAAAATATTGAAAACAATCTATAATTATGACCTTTTTTTTCCTTTTCCATGCTGTTGGAGTTGCACTGGTGAATCTCTTGCTCTTTCACTAGCTTGAACTTTGCACTCTAGGTAACCTGGAGATCTAGCAGTGGTAGTAGTCTTCAGGTAGGTTCTTCAGGTAGGTTGCTGGGTAGGAAAGGATCAGAGAGAGAAGGAAAAGGAAGATGTGAGGGTCCTGGCAGGGATGAAAGATTGGGAGGCAGGGGAGGGAAGAGTGGTTGTGGAATTGATTATGAAATCATGAATGGCACAAGTTCCAAGGCATAAAGTGTACCTTTCACATGTGCCAAGTTAACTCCAAGAGATCTGGGTCCCATCCACACGTGTGAAAAACGACTACATTCCACACGTGTGGGATTTAGAAGCTGCCTTATTTGTATTTATTTGAGCTAGGGAGCAACATTCTCTTAATGAGATATTGACTAGCACATCACCATTCTCAACAACATCAATATCAAGAAGTTTATTTTCTGCACCAAAAGAATCTTCATCTTGATCCATTGGGACTAGTTTTGTGCCTAGCATTCGACTGCGCTTATAATAAAAAGAAAAAATAAAATTTTGTGATGCAACCATGTACTTTAGTTGCATAGAAGGGTGGACAACCTCACAAAACACTGAACTACATGTCTTCTTATCCCAACCTTTATCCAAAAATTGTGGCATGCATGCCAAACTTGTTGCTTTAACTGTGAACATTGTTTTTGAAACCTTCACTGGAAAGGCATTAAACAAGTCCACAAAAACTGTGAGAGGCATGCATAAAGAAATTTTTATTATCCTTGTGGCAATAGTGGGCCTCAGAGCTTTCTGTACTTCTTTGAAAAGCTTGGCCCTATATGCCTCTGTAACACTAGAATGTGGGTGAGGCCAATCCACTGAATTCCATGCCGGAAGGTCTTGTTTCCTTAACACACCATGTGTGTTAGCATTGTCCAGCAACTGATAAAAATGATCAGTAAAAAATATACCCGATTGATCTAGCTCTGTTGCAGATTGACCTTGGTATTGTTGTTCTCCTATCGATCCATGCAGAACCTCTATAAATCCCAGAATACAATTGATGTTTTGCCATGTCTCATACGATGAAGGGTATAAATCTAAAATAAAACAACACAAGAATGTCAATAAGCAAAGAAAGAAAGCTTCATCTTAAAAATCCATACACCTTGTAAAGAAAAAAACCACAATAGAAAAATATACAATTAGGCCTGTGTTGTGGAAGATCATTTGGATAGTCTCGCAAGACAAGTTCTTTATGCATGTACACATGCTGAATCAAAACTTCTTTCACCGATATCTTCCCTCTGGTGATTTTAAAATCTCGTACTCTTCCCTTCCATGATGCCAAGAAAATGTTTTTTGTCTGGGGTCTTTTTCTTTTGCTAGGTTGCATGAGCACCCATGCTCCTTTCGAAACACTAAACCTTTCCCAAGTTGCTTCCGTTTTGAATGTACTTGAATTCTCTACCAAAGAAATAGAAGAAGCAGGTCGACGGGGTAAGGATGTGTGGTATAATTCTACCTTCATAGCATTATCATGCACAGAGCGTCTTCCACAAGAACGGCCATGGTTTTTATTCACCATGGAGACCTTCTAAATCTGTAACAATAGCAAAGTAATGTAAACAAGATAACAAATTGAAGTTTCAAGAAAGAGAAAGTCGGAAGACAGAGAGTTGACAAGAAACATCTTACTCTATGCCAAACAGGATCAAGGGAGCAGTTTTGGAAAAGAAGAGGCTGTTGCACAATGAGGCAGTGGTGTAGAATGGTAGACCTTTCGAAGGAAAGGCAGCACAACATTTCAAAGTTCAAAGGAAGGTGGAAGCGGGAAGGCCCTTGTCAGATAAAATGTCAGACTAGATTCTATCTTCTTGTCCAAAGAGATCGTGAGAATAAAAAACCAATCTCCACATTAATGTAGCACGCTTGTACCTACATAAAGTATTGTTTCTTTTTTCTATTTTCTCTTATTTTCATGAATTTCCAACGTTACGTTGGCCCTCTATTGATTGGTTGAGAGCTTATTTTTCCAAACCGTAAAAGGCCCCAAAATGAGCTCCCTTTTTTCCTAATGATCAAGCTTTTCAAGCTCTTTCTTTCCCCTTCTATTATGGGTTGATTTATTCTACTTCCCATAGAGACAATGCTCACAAAATAGCCAATAAAATCATATGAAGCCATGATGTGGTCTTCAATGAGAAGAAGATGCAAAAGACACCCATGAGGGATGTGAATCCACCTGCATATGTTGATAGACAACAAGCTGTCCATGCACCAAATGTGTAGGAAATGGTGCTACCAAGTAGTTCCACAAGTACACAATCAAGGGTAGATGATGGATCATCTATTGCAAGGGAAGGGTGTGGACTTTAATGAGATCTTCTCTCCAGTTGTGAAGATGACCACACTTAGATGTGTACTTGGACTTGTGGCAACATAGGATAAGGAGCTTATGCAGATGGATGTTAAGACAACTTTCTTGCATGGAAATTTGCATGAGGAAATTTACATGGTACAACCGAAAGGCTTTGAAGAAAAGAGCAAAGAGAATTTGGGTTGCATGATGAAAAAGAGTCTCTATGGCCTTAAGCAAGCGCCTAGAGAATGGTATCAGAAGTTTAATGCTTTCATATGGTCCCTGGGTTTCAGAAGAAGTGAGATTGATCATGCCTCTACACTAAAAGGGCTAAGGATAATAGGCTGATACTCCTGATACTTTATGTGGATGATACGCTATTGGCTGGCAAGAACACTTACGAGCTCAATACATTGAAGGCCAAGTTTTTGACATGAAGGATTTGGGACTTGCAGGTCATATTCTTGGTATGCGCATCACGCGTGACTGGAGTAGGAAACTCCTTTGGCTTTCACAAAAGGAGTATGTTACAAAAGTATTGTAGCGTTTCAATATGGAGGGGGGGAAGGCAGTAAGTACTCCATTGCCTCCATATGTGAAACTTAGTTAGACAAACAGTCCCAAATGAGATGAGGAGAGGGCCATGATGGCCAAGGTTCCTTATGCATCAATGGTTGGGAGTCTTATGTATGCTATGATAGCTACTAGACCGGACATTGCATTTGTAGTGGGAGTTGTTAGCTAGTATATGGCTAATCTAGGAATGAGGCATTTGGAGGGAGTTAAGTGCATCATCAGGTGCATGAAGGGTACTAAGGAGATGTGTATATGCTTTGGCAGAGGAGAGATGCGTGTACTCAGGTACACAGATTCAGACTATGTAGGGCATGTGGATAGCAGGAGATCCACTTATAGTTATGTGTTCACCTTTGCAGGTGGTGCAATGATGTGGATGTCTCGCGCACAGAAGTGCATTGCTTTGTCTACCACAGAGGCCGAGTATGTTGCAGCCATAGAGGGTTGCAAGGAGGCTATATGGCTTGATCCATCGGTCGGCGTCTTAGAAGTCTAGTAATAAATTGTGGGAGTTTTATTTATTTTGGCTTTCACTGTGCAATCAAATAATCGAGTCGTGTAGTATCTTCATTATTTTTATTCAAAATATTATTCAAGCACCGTGCTAAAATTGCAACCAATTTTCAATAGTTTATGTGACGACAGTTATTTGGAAGATCATTGATGCTCACGAGCACTTTTCAACAGACAAATGGGATCCCGCCAGATGAGCGAAACCCCCTTGTTTTCCCAGTGTGAAACCTACCAAGGATGGGTGTGCGTGTGATGCCACTTATTTGGAAGAGTGTAAGACAAGGTCTTTAAAGTTATTTTGCAAGTTTTCTAAAAGCCCCCCCTCAGTTAGTTTGGTGTGTTTTCTTTCTTTCTTTGGCACTCAAGGTCTATTTTTTCCATAGCCACTCTCCGTGTGTAAACAACCTAAGAACAAGGTCTTTGAAGTTATTTAGCAAGTTTTTGAAATCCCTCGTATGGATGAGTATTGGTGGAGAGCTAAATCCACAAATTTTTCCCTTTGGCTACATAGCAGACGGCGCATCGATGCCAACGAGCACTTTTCGATGAACAAACGGGATCCCGCCACCACAACAACAAGACTCCCTTGCAGTGCCCATTGGTGAGTGTGAGTGAGAAACTGTTGTTATATCATGCTTGCAATAGTCGATTGTATGAGCACTCTTAGTTGGATATTTATCATTTCTTTCGTTCCTCCTTGCATCGATTTCTCTAAGATGTGCATTCTCTTAGAGACCTTCCTTTAGCCCAGTGAGAAGTATTTTACTAATGAATTTTGCTTTTACTACACACAAAAAAGAGGAGTGAGTGAGAAAACTGCCTATGAGATGGGAGGTGATGCCACTTGTGCACACTCACAACTTGGAGTGTAGCCTAGAGGCATATCAAAGGGATCTCAAACGAGGTACACTGTACCTCGCTTTGTCTCTCTATCTCCCCTCTGCACCGGTGTGTTGAGAAAAGTCTACAGAAAGTTGCTTGTCAAAAATAGTAGTGCAGGAGTGCTCAAATGAGCAGCATGCAAATTGGAGGTGTCAAACAGAGCACCTGAGGGCGTATCAATGCGCCCTCGCAATGAATTTGCATGAATAGAAACAGAGCGCCTCTAGCTGCGCAACAAAGGCTACGTGTGTTGCATTGGGCCATATTTGGAAGAGTGTGAGAACAAGGCCTTTCAGAGTTATTCTGCAAGTTTTCCTTTTTCTTTCTCACACTCTCGAGATATGTTTTTTGTCAAAGCCACTCGACATTGCCATCGATGCGGGTGAGCATGTTTCGACAGACAAACGAGATCCCGCCACTGCAAGAGCAAGGCTCTTGTGGAGTGGTGCCAGACAGCCCCCCCAAGACCCCCTATGGTGAGTGTGAGTGAGAAGACTGCCTCTGAGATGGGAGGGTGGGCATGTGAGGACACTTTAGTGTAAGAAAAACGAAAGGCCTTTCATAAAAAGTTATTTTGCAAGTTTTCTGTGTTGTTTCTTTCACACTTTGAGGTTTGTGTTCCGCCATCGCCACTCGCCATCGCCATCTCCATCTCCAGGCCTCCCAGATCTGCCCGGTTTTGCTCGCCATGGCCTATCGATCTGACGATGGCAAGGCTCCCGTGGAGTGGTGCTAGACGGCCTGCCCAAGACCCCGGGGGTGAGTGTGAGTGGGAAAACTGCCTCTGAGATGGGAGGGTGGGCATGTGAGGACACTTTAGTGTAAGGAAAAAGAAAGGTCTTTCATAAAAAGTTATTTTGCAAGTTTTGTGTTCTTTGTTTCACACTTTGAGGTCTGTGTTCCGCCCTCGCCACTTGCCATCGCCATCGCCGGGCCTCCCAGATCTGCCTGGTTTTCCTCGCCATGGCCTATCGATCTGACGATGATTACGACTACCTCTTCAAGGTTGTCCTCATCGGTGACTCCGGCGTTGGCAAATCCAACCTCCTCTCTCGATTTACCCGCAACGAGTTCAGCCTCGAGTCCAAGTCCACCATCGGCGTCGAGTTCGCCACCCGTAGCATCAATGTTGACGGCAAGATGATTAAGGCTCAGATATGGGACACCGCCGGCCAAGAAAGGTGTTACAGCAGCTGTTCCTTGTTTTGCATTGTTCCCCATGTTTAGTTCTAGATCGGTACGCTGCTTGAGCTTTTTATGAATGCTTGTTCCGCAATTCATGGAAGTCCCTTTCCCGGTTGAAGAAGACCTCGTGCCTGAGCCTGTTCATCTTTTATACTTCATTTGCAACGTCTTTCACATTAGAGCTCCGCATTGATCCGTTGAATCCAGCCCTTCTCGTTGAAGGGGAGTTGTACGAGGCCATTCCTGTGGATCAACGCCTTTAATGCCAAGATTTGATTGGTGCATAAAAAGAAGAAACTCTTGGACGTTTACTGTTTGTAAGTACGGCTATTAACGGAATCTATTTTAAATCTGAACACCCCGCTGCTGTGTTGTTTGGCTGGCTTGTTTGACGAAGTTGAAGCTTGTGGCCCGGCTAGCAGAACTTTGAATTTTTGCCTCTTAACGGAGCCTTCTCTTAATGGCGTATGCGGTTTGAATGGATCGGCTTTTGAGGTGGCCACCGCAACATGATTTTAAATAAAAATATATAAAGTAGTTGCATCTTGTGTTAAAACATGCCTCGCTCTCGTAAACCGTGTATGGTTGGTTTACCTGAACAGTGGATACACGGGAGTGAGTTGCTTTAATTCCAGCTATGTATGTATATCGTCGAGGAAACCAATCTTCGTGTCGTTGGAAGTGCTTGGTCTACTTAGATGTGTTATGAATCGGACCATGCATATGGGACCAATAGTAGGGAGCGGAAATCAGGGGGATTCCGCCTTAAGCAAGAGGCCGTCGACTAGCAGTTATCAGAACTGACGATTGGCTAGCCTTGTAATGATGAACGGCGATCAAATAGTGATCTTCCAGTTGAGTACCAGGAAGAATATGCTAGGAGTGTTGTAGCACTCAAGGCAGTCCCTCAATCTCTTTGTCTCCTATTCTAAGAGTGTTGTAGCACTCAAGGCAGTCCCTTAATCTCTTTGTCTCCTATTCAGTTGCCAAGTGAGCAGTAATTTGAGCAGACTGCCCAATAGAAGCAGGCCTTACTAGCTAGCAGATAGGTGGGATACTGTGCAGAGTTTTGGTGTTCTTTCTATTTTTTTTTGTTTAATCCTGAAATGCCCTGTTAAGAACTTCACGTTTGTTTGATGATCTGTCCAATATTGCTATGATCAATTGCACATGTTGAATGCTAACTATGTTTGGGTTGAATGCAAACAGCCATTTAGGGGCTAATTTTGTCTCAGCAGTGAAGGCCTTAGCAGGGAGGATTTATGGTACGGGGGACAGATTCTAACTGTCAGGCATACTATTTGCCATGGTGACTGGTCATGGTTTGGACCTGGAGCTTGGGGATGGCTAGCTGCTAATTTCCCTCTCATGGGGCTTGTGTGACGGAGCGTATCTCTGTTTGGAGCTCCCCAGTTTAGGGGTATTTGTCTTCTACACTGTTACAGGTTATGACGTGGAGTGACCAGATTAATTCAGCCTGTAGAGAAATTAATTTTTTGGGTACCTTGCTGCTTGTAAACTTGTGGAAATTGTGATTTCAGGTAATTTAACATTTAACTTTGGAATCACAATCAAAGCAAATTGAATCTTGATTCAATTTTGTATTTTTCAGCGGGATAGTTCTAAAAAGGCAAGATTGGCATCTGTCTTGAGAGCATGGGCAACCTGGATGGTGGTTCTTCACATGGGGTTGTGTGGAGGCAAAGCCAGCCAGAGGATGCAATTGTGTGAGGGATTATGCAGGATGTTGTCAAAGGAGATGACGAAAAATGAAATCCCCTTGTTTGCAATGGTCATTTGTGAACCATGGGTTACTCCAATGACAGGCTGTTGAAGAAGAGGCATCAATTTACTGGTTCGAGCAATGAAGCTGAGTTAACAAGCTTCCGTTTGGGCGGATTCCATTTGGAGCCAAAAGCTTTTGTGTGAACCTTTGACATTTGGAGCCAAATGCTTGCGTGTGAACCTTTGATAGCTTGTTGGGAACAACCCGGAAGCAAATTGCAGCTCTTGGAGCATGTAAAAACTACTATATTGCATTTTGCATTGTTTCACATAGAGCATGAATAAGAGGAAAACACACCTACACTTGACTATTGCGCAGACATGTAAGTAGACCAATGACGTTGCAATCACCTTCTATGAATACTAACTCATCTAATGCGGAAGACTTGTTGGGAAACGCACCTACACTTGACTCTTGCGCAGACATGTCAGTAGACCATTGACCTTGCAATCAGCTTCTATGAATACTAACTCAACTAATGCGCAATATATGCCAAAATACTACCACAAAAATCTTACTTCAGTATGTGCACACAAGTAGATAGAAGCATTCGAGAACTAGGTGAGAGGAAATAGATGTACAGCCAACGAAATATATAATTCGTTGGCTTTACCAACACCTGCAGCGTACACAGGCTGAGGTAGGCACCCAAAATGTCTCTGTATGTTGCTGTACCACCCACTGGTAACTCTTCATGAACCTTAAGTAGCTGCTCATGGGTGAGCCCTTTTGTCTTCTGCTCCCTCCTGTACGCGCACTTGTGCTCTCCTACAGGCTGTAGGTCTGCAGCAAGTAGTTCCCTAGTGGACTGCGGAAGCCTGCAGACTGAATGGCTTGGGGCACCCTAGCTTTGGCCCACCAGATTCTAAGAATGACAGGGTGCATTGGCCCTCCTTTCAGCCCCTCCACAGACTGCTGACTGCAGTCTGTGGGACTGCTGACCAGGGGAGCCTCTGCTGCCTATAACAGGTCCTGCGTACAGGCACCTTGTGCAGCTCTTCTGCCCACTAGATGGGCTTGTGGCTGGGCATCTTTCAGCCCTGCAGGCAGGCCTAAAGATGGGGACCCTATCTGCTGACCAGGGTGCCCTTATTACTGGCTGCCCTATAACAAACATAACAAGGATCTTCAAGTACTGCTGTTGCTACTCATGTGCCAGCGTTTCTGCTGCTCATGCGGCAGCCCTTTGTTCAGGACTACTGGCAACCCTTTCCTCTGCCCGCAGTGTTCCTCTCACAGCTATACTGCTATAGGTGTCAAGCCCCTTTGTCCTCCTTATTTGGTAGCCCACAGGTGGGACATTCCAACAAGGCCCCTATATTACTTTATTTTGGCATTGAATAATTGGAATTGCTGGATTATTGTCTTTGTTTGCGGGAATGTGATGTCGGTTTGGCAAGCCTGCCCCTACCATGGTGTGATTTGCAATGAAGAGTGGTCAATTGTTACTGCTGAATGTCTTCAATGTTACAAGGTCTTATAAAACCTGCAAGCATCCTCAAAGAGCATTAGTTTGGCTGCCATGGTTTGCGTCTCTGTTCCAATCCACTATGCCAGGCCATACACCTTTCTTTGGAAAAATGTGAGTTGTCGGAGGTGTGCATGGTCATGGGCTTTCCTCTACATTGAAAAGGGAAGCTAGGTGTCCCACATACTTTCTACCCTTGGAACCTTGTTGACTCCGGTATCAGAATAAGCTTTGGCATACTGTGAAATTCTGCTGCTAAACAGCTATCAGGTGGAAGCCTCACATGTGGGTGGCAAGGTACTCTTTCGGGTTTATCGCAGTTGTTGTAAAGTAAGTGCTATTCGTAATTGGATTGCAAGTGCTTGCCACAAGGATGAAGATGACAGTTGGCTGGGGATGTTGGAGATGAATTTCAGTGTCCATGTACGAACTCGGTCAGGATGTTTAGTTAGTTTTCTTATCTTCAAGCTTTTGGTTTGGCTTTTTTGTCCAGGGCTACAGGTTGTAGCGCAATTGTAACCTTGTATGTTTGTCAAATCGCAGATATAGAGCCATCACAAGTGCTTATTACCGGGGTGCAGTTGGTGCATTGCTTGTGTACGACATAACAAGACATGTTACTTTTGAAAATGTGGAGAGATGGCTGAAAGAACTCAAGGATCACACAGATACAAACATTGTTGTAATGCTTGTAGGAAACAAATCTGATCTTCGCCATCTAAGAGCTGTCTCGACAGAGGATGGTCAGTCTTTTGCAGAAAGAGAGAGTCTATACTTTATGGAGACATCTGCCTTGGAATCAACAAACGTGGAGAATGCTTTTAAGCAAATTCTAACTCAGATTTACAGGGTAGTTAGCAAAAAGGCTCTTGACATTGGAGAGGACCCTGCAGCTGTTCCTATCCAAGGTCAAACAATAAATGTTGGCAGTAATGATGTAACAGCCACCAAGAAAGTCGGGTGTTGTTCAACTTAGAAAGTGCATGGTTCAGAGGCTCTTGAAGATGCGGCAGAAATAGACTTGGGTGCTGTTCAGCTTAGAAAGCTTGTCGTTCAGGGACTGTTCAGTACTGTGGGTCACTATTTTTTGTTGCTATGTATAATGTATGGGATGTGTAGATTCTTACTCACTTGATCCCATATTGCCTGAGGAAAGGAGGCCTGGGTAATGGTTTGTTTGCATTCTTGGAGGCGGTTGCCATTTCTATGTATGGTTAGATAATTTGGAAAATTGGAAGGGCCAGAATGATGTCAACTGGTATGGTTGCCTTTAAAAGAGTTGTTTTACAACAGGTTCTTCCTCTGCAGCTACCAGCGAGTGAGCATGCAAACAGAGCTTCAAGGAGCTTGAATGTTTCCCAAGTCTGTATACAGCTAATTGCAGTTTTGTAGTAGGGATGTCTGCTCATCTCAAATTTCTGAATCACACATTTGTAGTCTGGATTGATCTTTCTTTACCTTTTTACCCCTTTTCTAAAAAGGTGAAGGGGCCTTGAAGACATTATATTTGAAAATTTTGTGGCTACTGGGCTGGCTCTTTCTTTGCTTTAGTTTTACGAAGTCAAACAATTTCTATGTTTTGTGCCAGATTTATTAATTTCCTGAGCTGTATTTTTACAGACACTTGTCTTTTTGTTGGGTAGCTTATGGAATGGTCTGCTGTGCTCTAAAGAGTAATACTCCGAACTTTTTTAGACATAACCTACTATAATTTTGGAGCATTGCACTTTGAATTATTTTGAATACTTTGTGATCGCCCATCTTACAATCTCTCATGACACTGACAAATTTTCAAGTGCCTGTGAAATTTAACCGGGATCATATTTGCATGACTCAATAATCTAGGTGAATTTCAGAACCATCGTGATATCCGAGATGGCTTAAGAAGACATATAAGTTTCTGACAACGCCTTTGTACAATCAGAGCATATAGTCTGCATGTTCTTGGATTCTATGGCTTGCTATGTGCCAATTATTGAATACAACACTCTGGGCCTTTGAAGAGGCCATAGTTGGTATTGAATTTCAACCTCAACATTGGCAATGTGTTTACTTACCACTTTTGCTCGAATCAGGGAAAGGGTCCTGCAATATCATGGCAATAACGATTATAATGGATAGATGATCAAGTAGACATTATATGTATTACCAAAAGTAGAGAAATGTCAGTTTTTTGTAGTAACCAATCTTCTGGAGAATCTGGAAAAGGAACTCTTGTGAACAAAAGCATAAGATGTGCTCTAACTGAAGAATGATCCCGGCTTAAGTTTTCCAGAAAATCTTGAAGCATATTGGACGCTCGAACATGAAATTGGGGAGAAGCTAGTTATGCTGCTTTGCTTCATGACACGCCACTTAACCTTTCCAATTTCCAGCCTTGTGACTGATATGTAACCTGTTTTTGGTTTTTTATGGCCATACGGAAGCTGCAAAGTTTCTTTGATATTATTTGATAGTGTGTTTCTTTGTTTAAATATGGACAATTCAGTAATGGTCATGTGTTTATGTACATACTCGATAGTGTGAATATTTAGGGTAGGTAGCCCATAGGGAAGTTTTCCATTTCTGAGCCCTCATGAAGCCATGTGTCAGCATCTTAAACATTCATCTTCGCAGATCTAATGGTCTGAATTATGCTTTATTTTTGGGTGTGAATTGCCTTTTAAAAAACTTGATGGTGAGCTCTTTGGAACCTTGACATAGTGGGAGTTGGAACGGGAAAGGAGTTATAGAGTTTACAATTTCTATCCGAGGTTGGTCTCAAGAGCTATGAAAGCATAAGTTGAGGCACTGGGAGCGTAACTGCCAGCTCAAAGCTCGTAAAGGATTGGGCCCCACACAGATTGTCTGTACACAAGAAACCCGGATGCGTCCGATCATCTACGACGGCTAGCAAGGAAGATAATCAATCCAAATCCAAAGGCCGGGACCTGCAAGCTGGAGCGATTGACAGGAGGGCCTAGTGACAGTGAAAAGCCTCGGTATGCTACAGGAAGATCCTGCTGGGCGATATGGAAGCTGCAGCTGATAATGGCCTAGGAGTTTAAAATGGTTTTACGGTGTAAATAAAACCCGCACTGACGGCACGGTGCAACGATGCAACGGAAGTGCATAGTGGTCGGTGAAATGTATCCCTTGAAACGCAGGGTTCACAGCGGCCAGTAGGAAGCCCAGCTATTGGCTCAGTTTTATTCCAATCAAAGCAAAACGAGAGATTGGCAAAGCATTCGACGACTGTAAAGAAAAGAATGGTTTGATGTGGTCTTTCACCTTTAGTGGGCCCCTTCACGGAAAAGGAGAAAGCAGCACGGTTTCAAAGTTTCAATCCTTTTTGAAAATGCAAATCCACAGCTCCATGTTGATTTGTATTGTTTCGGACAAGTAAATGTGATTGATTGTAGTTGATTGGAAAATTTAGGGGCGGGGGGGGGGGGGGGCTAGGCGTGAGGTGATTACTGCGCCTAGCAAAGATGAGCCCATGTTAATGACCGGGGTCGGAGATATCTATCGTGTCGAACGCAAGCGATCGCCGATTAACAGCAGGCCTTTCGACGGCGATCCCCGATTAACAGCAGGCGGAACGTGAGCAAACAGATAGAAATATTTCCATCGTGTTAGAATATGAATTCTTGGTCCCGTTGGGGGATATTGGAAGAGGTTGAGCCATTTTGGGTCAAAGTTGCACAAGTTGTTATTTAAGTGTATGCTAATGGGGTATTTCCATAATGGGCTCTACATCCTATCCATAAATAGTTTGTCCTTCCCCTCAATATTAATTATTCTCTCTCTCCTTATAGCTCATCTTCTCTCTCATATGTATTCGTCTCCTTTTTTTACTAATTTATGAATGGATTTATCATCCTTTTAACTTAAACTACTTAATATCATTGCCATAACAAGACTATAGCGGTTTAGCCACCTTGTTATATTAGGGTTGACCCTCAAAGGCGCCTAAGTGAGTTGGCCTAGGTTGCATGCCAAGTGGCAAGAGCAATGGAAATGAATATTGAAACCTCCAAGCCCCTTAGGGGTTGTAATTATCTCCTACTTGTGACAATGCAAACCCAAAGCAAGTAGTGGCACATGAACATAGACTTCACATTTAAATTCAATATGTGAGTCCTCAAGACGGATGACATGAGATCTCATTTGGTTCTATTTTGTATTTGAACTCTAACAACACAACTCCATTTCCATTTATGTTATGCACAAATAGGTCTTAATAATATTTTCACACAAAATGATTTATCTTTACACTTTAGGTCCGTTCTTTGAGTATTACAATGGGCTTCATCTTTTTAAGGGCTTTCACACAAATACCCATATGTATGTATACTTTTAATTTGTTCTTGACCCTAAAGAGTATTGAATATAAATCTTACTTAAAGTAGCATTCTTTGAGTTTTACAAGTGGGCTTCATCTTTTCAAGGGCTTTCACACAAGTACCCATATGTATACTTTCAATTTGTTCTTGACCCTAAAGAGTACTCAATAGAAATCTTACTTAAAGTAGCATTCCTATTGCCCGCGATTAAGCTATAGCATTCCCATTGCCTGCCATTAAGCTGCATTCCCACTATCCACCTTACGTTAGGTCCATTCTTTGAGTATTACAATGGGCTTCATCTTTTCAAGGATTTTCACACAAGTACCCATATGTATACTTTCAATTTGTTCTTGACCCTAAAGAGTATTGAATAGAAATCTTATTTAAAGTAGCATTCCCACTACCCAACATTAAGCTAAACCTTTATTTTCTATATTTCAACTTAAAGTATCTATAACAAAGGGTTACATTTTAAATCATCTTTAACATGCCATTAAGAGATTTGGACCCCCTTGACCTCAAGTTCTCACAATGAACCTATTTATGCCAAATAAGTGTAAGTGAGTTAGCCTATGTACTCATTTAGTAGCTTTGCCCTATATAAAAGGTCAAACCTCTTTGAGGTTGGTTTCGGTGCCCATTTGACCCTAAGCTATGAGCTTTTCTATCAAACAACCTTGCTGACAACCTCCTCATTATTTGAGAACCTTTGCCATGATAAACTAGATCAAATTCCATACAGCTCTCTTGTTATCAAACTTAGTCTATTGGGCTCAACGGCTTCTTGATTTTCATGCTCTACTTTTACGGAAGCTGATTTGTAGTCACCACTCCCTACTTGCACTATACATCTCCCCATGATACAAGGGAGAAAGAGATCAAGCTGATTGGTAATAAGCAATGACTAGATTACTACATATATTTTATCCATCGTGTTTGGGTTTTTATTTGATTTAGATTATATGCTAGTTGATTTTGTGACATTATGTTGCCTTTACTACTACCTATATGGATTTTTTTAAAGATAATAAGCTATGAGTCATATGTCATGTGGGAAGATTTGTCACCCTAGTTCAATAGGTCCTTACCTCTATCCTTTTTTACTTGCATTTTATAGTTCTCTATGTCGGGCCAACATCAATCCATTGTAAGATTATGTGCCAAGTGTTTTGACAAATCCTTGCCTTCACTGCTACCTTCATTGATATTTTTTTAAGGCCATAAACTTTGAGTTTGTTATATGTAATGGAAAAAGACTTGTTGCCCTAGTTGTATCATTATTGTGTATGTTTTTTGGCTTGCACGTTATAGATCTCAACGTGAGGCTAGTAATAATCCTTGTAAGAGATCTTTGGTGGCTTCATAGCCCATGGTCTAGTGAACATGAATCTAGAATGGTAAATTTATTGTGGTATTATCTTGAAACTTTGCCACCCCAAGTTGATAACCACTATTAGCCGGAAAAGAAATCGAGACCAGAGGCTAGAGGCTAAGCATGGCGACGCTCAAGGGCCATAGAGAAAAGGAGATCATGAGGGCAAACGGTTGTCATAGGAGGGAAAAAGGAATTAGAAGTGGAGGGAAGGAAGAGGGAGACTATGACACAAGGGGAAAAGGAGAGGGGGAAGAGAAGCATGTACATGATAGGAGGAGGAATGTAGAGATGGAGACATCAAGGGAAGAGAACCATACTTTATTTGAAAGAAGGGATGAGAGGGAAATATCAAAATACTAGTTAGGTGGCTTTACAAGAATGAGCGTGTCTCATCAAGGAATAGCCCCTTCCTTTTATAGCCAAAAGAGGGGGTCTCTCCCCATTAATGTATCCTCCCACATGCATGGTGTGTGTGGAAAAGTCTCCCATGTGGGCTAGGCGGTTACGCACTCTCAATTGTGTGCGACAACCCTTTGCCTCAATTTTCCACATAAATCAAGCCCCATATCTCAAGTCTATGATACTCCCTTGGTCTCTTTCCAATTTTATAATATGTTCAAACCTCTAGGAGGACAAGTGGAGGGTTGGCACAAGGAATCTTGCCACCTCATCCTACTTTCCCCATTATTTAACTTGCTCTCTTGGACCCTCTATATCTCCCCCACATGGGCCTATCCCATATGGAGGGAATAACTCAATATAATATCCATCTCCACCTATTTTATATTGCTTCTCCCATGGACTTTGAGCCATATCTCACTAAATGCAGCCTAGGTGGAGGGGTGGCACATGGAGGAGCCATGCCACCTTACATTTTATAATATTACTATCATGGATTATGTACAACACACCTTATGGGTCCTCTTACATGGAAGGGTGGAACATGGTCATGCCCTGCCACCTCAACCTTGGGCCCTATGCACACCATATTTTATTATACTATTGCCACATATACAAACACACATACATATTAATGCCTTTTTCCTTAGACAATTTTATCCATAACACCACATAGTTCACAATCTTGGATAGAGGAGTCATCAAGTCAAGCAACTACTAATTGATAAGGTCAAACTATTGTCTAATGACTAACTTGGCAATTAGCTAGGTTGCATGTGTTTCGGAATTCTATGATCGCTTGGAGCCATGCCCTACTTGATCTAAATATATAGAGAGATTTGCAACATCGAACTTGAGTTTTAGAGGACGAATTATCTACCTAATTGGATATGGATTTGAAATTTTGACCAAGTACTCATGTTTTATTATGAGAAGACCAAAATTTTGTCATAATTAGGATCCCCTCCGCACCCCCAAACACCCACCCCCAAAAAAACAATAGGGGTATGGGGTAATTTAAGAATGGGGAAGGTAGAATATGTATTCATAATAATTATTTTTTAAATTGGAAAATTGAATTCTAATGTTAGAATGTGGAAGGTAGAATATGCATACATGAGAATGTGGAAGGTAGAATGTGCATTCATGAGAATTATTTTTAAATTGGAAAATTGAATTCTTTTAAAGGTAATTATTTAGATGATATTTTGTTCAAAAACATGTATAAGGTTTTGAATATTAATATGGTCAAATCCCCATACAAAACACAAATTGAGTTTATGAATGCAGATGATGTATAGGTTTTTAGACTAGAGAATTATTTAAATTTACACAAATGAAGGCCTCTATGAAGTTTCATCCACATAAGATTCCTAGACATCGACGAGCATGAACCCAACTTATGCAAATTTGTTGACACTTTTGCACCATACATGGCCCAAAATGGGGAAACGTGTTTGATTTACCATACAAACCATGTCCTTCTCACATCAAACTTTACAAGTAATAGACCTTAATCAGCTTAAAGCCTCTATAATGTTTCATCTATAGTGGATACAGAGATATGAAATATAAGCCTATGCATATCTCTAGGCATAAGCTCCCATGAATTGCGCTTTGATTTGATAAGACTCAACCATCTACCCACAATGCACCATCACCTCTCTCTCTCTCTCTCTCTCTCTCTCTCTCCCCCTCTCTCTCTCTCTCTCTCTCTCTCTCTCTCTCTCTCTCTCTCTCTCTGAAATGCAAAAAACTAGTAAATGGTATAAAAAATAGAGGTTTTTCCTACTTTTGTCAATATTTGAGTCAATATAGTCATTAAATTTCTTAACCAAAAAATAATCGTATATTCCAATAAAAATGACAGTACCAAAGTACAAATTACAATAGAGGTGGGAGAGTAATATCCATCCCAAAACCTCCACAAAGAAAACAGAGAGGTGGAAAGAAACTTTCAATCTACCACCTCTCAAAACCGAACGAATAAACACAAAAAAAAAGCATGCTTTCAATTAAAGCATGAAGCCTTGCCCCAAACCTTGCAAGTAGGGGAACTTGACTTCCCCAACAAAATAGCTTCATCATGCAATCCTCTAGCTTCAGACCTGAGGGAGCAACTATTGAAAACAAGATTAAACCATCAAGGGAGTGGATTGTAGCCCAAACATTCTAGGGAGAAAAACGTGATAGGCAGGATGGGGAAGGCAAAATCCCTTGCATGCACCATACAAAACCCTACAAGTTATGGAGCCTCATTATTGCATGTTGTGTCTTCACAATGCCCTAGCTCTCAAATAATCGACTCGAGCTCAACCTAGTTGTACTAAGGTAGATCTACACTGAAACACAAACCATTAACATTTTGTCCGAAGTAAGCCCCAAAGGCACTCCCTACTCTTTGAATTTTGATGTTAAAAACCTCTTCCTAAAATAGTCGATGGGAGTGGCGGTAGTAAACCCTATAATTTTTGGCAACAATGGCCAAACAGAATTGGGACAAGGGAACTACAAGCAAGGATAGGGAGAGGAGAGTGGTGAGGGGAAAAGGGGGGAGGGCGGCGATGCTAAGCAAAGTGCTCAGCACCGTCCCATCAAAACACACTGAGGTTGCTGAGGAGGAGTGCAAGGGAGTCAACATTAATGTTTTTAAGTCATTAAAATTTTTGATGGGGATACCAATGGGCATACTAACATTTCCATCTTTAAGTTCTAGCAGTGTAAGTACTAGTGCTGTTCACAAAAATTGCACTGTACTATGGTAAAGCACATGATCAAAGCTTGTTTCTCCTCATTCTTTCTTTGAATTCTAGAGACTCTTGCTCTTTCCAATCCCTACCCCATGCGTATACTTGATAAGTTACTCTATCTCCATCTAGTTTATGCTTGGAATTTGAGGCCTCACCAAGTATCTACACAATGCATTGCAAAAGCTAAAGAACTACTCTCACTAATGGGACTTCACGAAGGCAATGTGAAGCTTAAGCAGGACAAGAAACAATCAGGAAAGACACAAAATGCCCCGGAACATTCCCTCCCTTTTTCTTTTGCTCAATGAAAATTCAAAATGGGTTGAAATGGAAGGTTGGAAGCTGTAAAATATTAGCTTCTTTCATTTTCTAGCATGGTTTTATGTCTTATGACGATGTGTCTATGATGTGGCATATGACATGGTGTTCTTGTTCCCGTTCCCACATTCCCCCTTCAAGAAACATTCCCATTCTGGCTCACACTTTCCCTCATCTATACCTCCCCATTTCACCCTCTCTCCACTCCCCTTGTTGTTGGAAAAAGATTGGAGGGTATTTTTGTATTTTAAAAGATTGAAGGGCTTGTGGAGCTTGAGCCAAGCAATTTCTTTCTCTCCCTCCACTCTTTTAATTTCAAGAAAGTTCCTTCTTATTTCTACCTTCGTTTCTGTGAATTCTCTACTTTCTTTAGGCTTTCTTTTTAGTTGTTTTCGTGTGAAAGTTGGAAAATTTCCTAAGACTTGGGATGAAATGTACATGATTACTCCAAAAGGGGGAATGTAGATTTTATAATAGGCTTTGTCCAAATTTTCCCAGCCACCTTGCTCTCCAAACATCACTACATTTTCCTTTTAGGCAAGTTAAGTTTCCTATGGATGTAGTTTGAAAGGAAGCTGTGGAAAGAAGGTCAGAAGAGGAAGATGGACAAGAAAGAGCATAAAGACGGAAGCAATGGAGAATGAATGGAGGACTTTTGGAGCATAAGAGCATCAACCAAATAATTTCTCCCTCTTCCTCCACTCTTTGCTTCCAAGTAATTTGCTACCTTTGTTTCTAAGAATTCTCTATCTATTTTCCAATTATTTTTGTGTTTAAGGTTGAGTTTTCCCAAGGTTTGGGAGGAAAGATCCATGGTTTCTCCAAAAAGGAGAACATAGATTTTCTAGGGAGGTTTTGCCCAAAATTTCCCAATCCTCTTGCTTTCTAAACCTCACAAATCTTTTCTTTAAGGCAAGCTAAGTTTCTGTGAATGCATCTTGAAAGGAAGATGGAGAAGCAAGGTTGAAAGGAAAACATAGGAAAAAGGAGCATATAGGAGAAAGCAATGAAAAAATAGTGCTTACTCTTGCTTGCTCTTCTTCGCTTTTTTTTTCACAATCAAACTTGCAATTTGTTTGTGTTTGTAACCTACTCTCTCTCAAAACTTTACCATGTGCAGCTCTATTTTTTGTTTGTATTTTCACTAGTAGACATGCTAATGTATGGTCTTGTTTTATTTCTGCATGTGTAGCTATGTCATATTATAGGACATCCATTGCATCAAAGTTGAACACTTGATCTAAAGCCACACGTTTACCATTTATGAGTACTAACCTAGTGGCTAACCTCATGAATCAACCTTCATCATACAACACAAATTGCCAAGGGTCAATCATTGCTCTCCAGGGAGTCTCTATCTTTTAGTCGCCACTATCACTAGAGATAAATGCGAACTAGTGAAGCATCATTTGTCTCCATGACGTTGTTGCATTGAGGGTGAGAGTGTGACGATGACCTATGGAGTGAGTTTTGATACACAACTTGCTAGTGGAGTGGCCACGTCTTTCCTTGCTAGTGAGATGGGGAGACCTACCATCCGACACCTTGAGATATAGCCTACTAGCGGAGTGGGTAAACCTTTCCTTGCCACATCAAGATGGGGACACCTTCTCCGTTGAGCACCCTGAGACTATTGGTTACAACTATGATATCGAACCCCATGATGCCAGCATGAGTATGAATACCATCTACTGAAGGTATGCTACACGGTATAGATGACACGAGACTAACATAGGCAATGCCATTTTAAGTACATGACAAATCATACAGGTCGTCTTTACTAACGAAATCTTCAAGGATTTGTATTCCCAATGCCGCAATGCTTCAAGAAGAAGGACTATGCTGTAGAGGTGTTAGATGTGGAGTTTCTCATAATGAAGCATGTGCAATTTGATTGTACTTGCATGCTTGACCATATGCTATTAGTTATGAGCCATCGCAAATCAAAGATTCAAGACATGGAGAGAGCTAACATGCAAAGGCCACTAGATGTACATAAGGATGATTGGCAGGGATAAGTTACACATAAGTGATGAAGGGATCCCAAAAGGTTCAACTAGCAGCCAACTAGTGGCAATAGTTTAGTAATAGAAGATGGGTTCTTCTCATCTTGGGAACACTAGCAAGGTCATTTCAATTTGAAATTTAAGCTTATTTACTACTTTATTTTTGGTTGGTTATTGCATTTGGCTTGATGTTCTTTTTGCTTAGTATGCTAGTCCCTCATGGGACAGTTCTTGTTGATTGTAGTGTAGACTAGGATGAATGTTAATACTTTACAATAATTACATATAGGTGGACAAATCTGCATGTTTTCTAAGATTTTTATTGGTATTGAAAAGAAAGGAACTAGAGAGGTATGACAATCAAGACAAATAATAAAAAAGAAATTATGTTTTTGGGAGAAAGTTATTGCAAGCAAATGATTAAAAGAAGTAATGAGAAAAGGCTAGTTTTATTTCTACATTAGAGTCTTCTTTCTCTAAGTGCAAGTATACACAAATGTCCACATGGGAAACCCTAACAAATGATTCTCGATCTTACAAGTCAAGGGCAAGTCAACTGAACTTCCTATCTAGATTTAATCACACTTGGAATTTGAAAAAAGCAACTAACTTCCATATCCACTCATGCATTTCATAAATAATATATTATGGTAATATGAAAAGTCTGCACATAATTTTAGGTAAGGCAATCTTTGAATGAAAATATGCACAAAGGATAGTCTTTTAACTCATACTCAAGGTGTGCTCCATTTGAGCTAGGTTCATGCACTTGATTTAATCTTAGTTCTCAATTCGTACTACCAAACATTACACTTCCTAGGAGTTAGCTCCATGGGTTATGCTTGAGGAAATGATACGAGGCCCTCCATATCTATTCTAGCATAGTGACAAGCGAGAACTATTAATTTTCTTTTCTTTATAGTGGTCTTTTTAGCTATGTTGTCCTTAGCTAGTGGCTAATAAGAGGCCCTCCACATCTATTCTAGCATAGTGACAAGCGAGAACTATCAACGTTTCTTTTCTTTATAATGGTCTTTTGAGCAATGTGGTCCTTAGGTAGTGGGCCACTCCTCCACCTACATAATTAGTGGGGCCCTTTGGGTCATGTGCTAGTGAGTGCATGACTCCTTTTATAGCATACCATTATTGTGTTGCGAGTTGTATATTTTTGGTTCTTATTCATTTGAATTCGTATGCATGTTGATTCTCATGGATACAAGTTTAATCTTGCTTGAGGATGAAGTAGATTGTATACGGTTGTTTGTAACACTAGTTTGATCGATTGTTCAAGGGGGGGGGAAAGCTCAGCCAGCTGCTTTCTTTTGAATGGCTATCAAAGTGGAAAATTTGAGTTCTAATCGGAAATCAATTGGCAATATAATTGAAAAGCCTGAATTCTAATTGACATGGGCTAATAATACATAGAGCTAATTTGATTGCAAGCTTCTCTGTTCACGAACCCTGCTTTGGACAATCCTAGAGTTTAACGGGGATTGCATCTTAAAATCATACCAATTTCGAGATTTTCGAGATGTCCCTTGAAATGAAAGGCAACTGGAATTCCAACCGGGACCTGTGAAAGTGAGGCAACAACCTGGTCATTGATTTACCCATCAAGCTCTCTCGTTCTATGACAGCTCTCAGAGCCACGTGCTAGCTTTTCAGTGGGTGGAGCGAAAGTTGAGCACTAGTGCTAAAAAATGCAACATCCATAATGGAGGTGCGAATTCTTCAACTGGGGGCGCTTTAGTCTCTCTCGTTTTTCGTGCAACTCGCCACCACGAGTGCCGCACTTTCGCGTGCGTGTGCACTAAGCCTGAGGAGAGTGGCTAATGCTGAAAAAGTTGGCTTGGATCTAGAGAGGCATGGACAAGGGCACAGAATATTCTCCTCGTTTGTCGAAAAGCGGTTTTCCAAAAACCAGGAATCTCAAAACCGGAAACCGCTTTCGTCCTCGTCTTCTTGATCTTCATCTTCATAATCTTCTTCGCAGAAGCCATGCTTCTCACAGATTCCTACCTCACTCCATTTCTTTTCTTCATGTCAACTTCTATGGCTTCCCCTCCTCTCCTCAGCTCCATCTCCTTGGCCCTCCGCACCTGGCTTCCATCTCTCGTCTGCTCTCCGGTACCTCCCTCCCTCGTCTTCATGCTCCCACCCTTCCCCTTATTTTTTCTTCTTAGGAGCCATGTAAACGTGCAAAGCGCGAGGGAGGATTTTGTCTAGAGGAGAAAGATGGAAAGCTCCGTGAATCGCATGGTGCTCCATTCTCATTATGCGGTCAAATCTGTAATTGTGTCCCGTCTCTAGCCACACGAGAATTGCTTGGGAGATGGCATTTTTTGAATTGAGGAATTCAAAACGGTGCTTTGAAAGCGCAAAAAAATACTTCAAAGAATGACATAATGGCGTCGCATTGTCTCATGCCACGAAAGACCACGTGGGAAAGAAGGCATAACGTTTGGTTGCTTCAGCTGGCTCTCTATTCTAGAAACGGTGTCGAGCATAATTTTTGCAATGCTCTTTCCCTACGACAAGGAATACACAACATAATACCTTCAATTCGCATGAAGACGTCATAGAGTCTCAAGACAATATTCTTAAAAGTTATATTCTTAACGGCTGAATAGAAGCAGACATGAAGCAAAGCTCTTCTAATTGCTATCAAAACACTAATCCCTTTCCAATTTTTTCCAGCTGAGCACTCATTGCTATTTGATGCTATACAGAGAGATGCTAGCCTTGCGCGTGCAGAATCAACCGATTTTGTTATAACGTAAGCTTTATTAGCGGCATGCAAGAGATCTGATTCTTAGAGAGGACATTTCGCTCGTCAGTGAGACACAAGGATCTCCGCAAGCTTTATCGCTCTTTCTCAAATCCAGTAATCTGAATCACGTACAACTCTTTTGGAAAGTCTCTGAATTGCTTTCTCGTGAAAGACACTGGTGACTTGTCCTTTAGTTATCTGCTGTGTGAATTCAGCACGGTTCCCCTGCATAGTAGCCTGCATGGCTGCCATTTCCTTCCTGAGCTTTTATTTCAACTCTTCCATTGCCTGGCGTGCCACCAAGGATCCCTTTATTCTCTAGTCGTTTGTGTCTTTATTAATAGTCTCAGCCCATGTGGTTTCTTCATTTGCCTTCTTCTTCTCTTGTTCTTGGAGGGTCTTTATCTGCTATTCAGCTCATCATTGATGGGTGGCTGAATCTGTTCTTTGAAGAATTGAGTATGTGCTGTCAAGGTCTCATTTTCCACTTTAAGGGTGGTGATTCGAGTCTCCATCCCCTTGATAAGAAGAGATGGTGGCTGGTTTTAGCATCCAACATTGGACCATTTCCTTCTGCATCTTGCTTAGTTGAGATCCCATGCGTACTTGTATGTCTGCCTTCCACTTGTCCATCTTCTCTTGCATGGACATAGGCAACCTATGCATAAGGCCATCACTATCCTTGTTCTCCCCAAGCTTCTTTTGTAGACGCTCAATGTCCGTATCCTGCATTTTGCATATCAACTTGAATCAGGAAAGCTCTAGTATTGTGACGAGCCCTTTCCTGCGCCCCGAGTTCCAATAATTTTGATGAAACAATTGAAAGCATGATGCAGTAAAATTTTCCTTGTTTTGAGCACAAAAACTATCTTAAAACCTCTCTACTTTATTTGGCGAAAGAAACTTGCAGTTTTCTCCTAGCAACCATTAAAATATGGCTCTGTCCTGCTTGAAAGTTAAGAGACGGAAGTTGGATGTTTAGTGTTGAAGTAGGGATCAGCTGAATGCCGTGTGGCACTCAAGGTATTATTAATACAATACATCAGATCAAGGTTGCAGCCTTACTTTGCCTTGCAATCTCAACATTCAATTCTAAGATGGTAAGCCAATTTGAAGAGAAAACGTGTGAAGGAGTCATAAACGCACAAGAAATGGTGGTAATAGAAACGTGAGCAACAAAGTTTGTCAGCATTTCTATTTTGAGGCCAAGAATATGTTCAAGTATAAGAGAAAAATTTGCATTGTTGTGTCTGCATAGATAATAATTTCAAGGCACTTCCGTGATGCTTAGGATAAATAATTGTTGCATCATCATGTTATGAGTGATACAAATTCAAGCACTGAATCATTGACAGAGAGCATGTAAAAAAGATTCAAGCATCACCTGAAGATTGATTGCTTGCTGTGAATATGTCCCTATGTCAACAAAATTCAAAATTCCTCTGATGCACTGATATGGTGCTCTTGTATGGGACTCATGGGGCCTACCATACGTATAAAATATAACTCAGAAAGGTCCTGAGATTAAGTGCAAACCAATTGGTAATACCGATCAGCTACATTCCAAACGCATAAGAAGCTATGCCAAGAAATAAGTGGCTGTCGACTATATCAACATGAGGAGAATAGCCCATTTCGCCAAATTATGTTGACTTTTGCATTTTTTATTTTTCTATTACAACATGATGATGTATCTACATATTTAGTGCAAGCATGGAAAAATGATTACTTGCTAGTTGTACACAAATAGCATTGTCACAACATATGATATTGAGATTTTGCGCTGAAGCTCCAACCCCTAGAGTAGTTTGGGTTGTCTCACAGTGGCATTCGTTGCACTTAAGTGAGAAATTGTACGTTGCTTTTTGCTGTTTCATGATGTAACCCCACTACCCAAAGGCTGATGAACATCTACCACAATCCATGCTCCCAGCCCAGCCCTATATGCAGCTTTATAATATGGCCAGGTGGTGTCCATGTTGTTAGGTACACATCCCTGTGATCCACACTGGAGTGGCTGGAGGCTTACATTCATGCGTATTAATTTTTTCTTAATCCAAAGCTATAATGAATGTGGTTCTCCCATCTCTCCATACCTCTACGTATAGGCAGTATTGTAGTGCCCAAGTCCATCTTGAATTCGATGGCAAGATCATGGCTTGGTTGATGAGACTTCCATTGCTATTGGTAATACTTAAATCATCCACAAAGAATAATGCCATATCCAGATTTCTTAGTGCATAGATCGGGATTAATACCACTCTGAAATAAAGCCAATACTGTGAAAATAGTCATTAATGCATGCGTACCAGGCACATAGAGATTGCTTAAGACCACAGCTTTTTAAACTTACAGACAAGGTTCTCCTTAACCATCAATGGCTTCCAAAACATCATGTCATCAAGGTGGGGCCCTGCAGGGCCTCTTGTTGAGTGAACAAGGCACCCAATCGGTCAGCTGGACCTTGACTCCTTTATTTTTCGTACCCAGATGTATGGACATTCTCCCATTGATTCTTGGCCCTTTTCCCATCAAGTATTAGTTTATTGTCTATGGAGCTTACTAATGGTTTGTAGTCGCTGTATGCAAGAGGATAGCTTATTGTTATCTTCTCAATGTGTGATTTTTAGTAGCAAAATTGTTTCAATTGGGACAAATTCTGTAAAGTTTATGACCTAAATCTTGGAGTCAATCTTCCCTAGGACTACATCTGTAAGATCTAACCATAGATTTGTGCTTGAGTTAATATCTAAAAGAGGACTACTAATTCTTTTCTCCCCTCTCTTGTGGTTTTGCGGATGGGCAGGTTGGGACTGATCATGCATTCGCTCTTTGTTCTGAGAACCTATATCCTTTTCAAAATGATCAGACTTCTTGTACCATGGTTTCCTTACAATGGCCAAGGCTGTCGAGACGTTTGCTTGGGTTCAAAATATTGCAAAACAAGTTTGTGTTTACAGAAAGATGAACAGATGGTTTATAGCATCATCCTATTTGTTTACTAGTCGCTGTTGCTTTGAAGATTTGGGCCACCATTGATACAACTTCCTTTACTACACTCACTGTCTTTGGCTGCGCAGCTGATGTAGTAACGCTATTTCTTATTTCTTTCTACAGCTACCGAGGTGCAAGACAAGGATGGAGGCAGGTGAGGAAAAACAACTAAAGTCATTGCTCAACTCATGCAAAGCCTAGAATAAGGGGTTTGAATTGGGACTTGTTTGAGAATAGCAAAGTGCTTTTTGTTGGATACTGGAGTCTTATTGCTAGTCCTAGAGTAGTAGAGTGAGTGTCCCTCAGTTGTGTGGGTGTGAAGCGTCTTAAAGTCCATTTGTCTTTTGAGAGGCTGTAGGGTCACATGACCTAGTTTAGATTAGATTCTTTTGTGTATGACATCACATGGGTGGTCAGGAGATATCCCTCTAGTGACTAGTTTTGTGCAGCCTATAAATGAGGCACCTTGTACTTGGTTCTATCAATCCATCTACGACATCATTCCTTGTGCTTCAATCTCTCGTCTCCATCATGTGATTGCATGGCTTTCTCTTCCTCTCACCATGACTCCTGACATGGTATCAGGGTTAAACCTCCACCTGTATTTCCTTCTTCCTCAGCATAAATGGATGACATCTTATGATGTAGCAGCTCCAGCCCATCACTATCATTCGATGCTTCACGAGGAGGATCGCTGATCTGCGCCGTCTCTATTTTTTGCCCATGCATTCCTTCTTCCAGCCTGCACCCATTCTGCACTGATTTCTAACTATAGCTGCACGTTGCTCTGCTACCGGATACTGTCTCTAGACGTGTACCTTCGTGCTATACTAGCGTTTGGACCTGACAGTATTTCTGCATCACCACTGTCTCCAGTTACGTCGACATGCCTTCAGTTTTCATCACTCAAGTCGAGCCCTCGCACCATCGACCTGCTGCCGTACTGAAGAAAACCTCTTATGCTGCGGATGTCTCTGCTGATTGCTGCCCATGTTTACGTTCAACAAACTCTTGGTCAGCTGCTCCACCAATTTCTCTCCTGATCTGCAAATGGGCAGATCAGGAAAGAAATTGGTGGAGGACGTATCCTTGTAGCAAACTATGGTGCATATTTGATGGCCGGATGCTAGGACTGCGTTCGCATATTGAATGGGCACAGTATGATAGTGGCCCAGCAAGATCCTTTGGGATGTGGAGATGACTCCGCACTTTCACATCTCAGGGGGGCAGGTATGTCGGGAGCAGAGATTGATGCAACAATTTCCGACTCATTGTGGGAGGGACTAAGCACCACCTGGAGCCCCCATCATTGGTCCGAAGAGTTCTCATGGATAGGAGTGCCTCTTAGGATATAGTTCCTATAGCAGCCATGGGCTATTTCCGTCACAGATTCTACAGGGTTGGGATGGGGGGCCTCTTGTAGTCCGAGACAAAGAGGGACCTTGGGATGAGGAGATCTTGGACAGTCTAGGGTGGCAGCAGTGAAAAAGGATAGTGGGCCGATTAGGCAAGGTTTGGACTATTGACCCTAACTAAGTTTTTTTAGAGATGGAGGGAGCACGATGGCGCCTTTGGTTGTGGGAGGGTAAACCTTTGCAGGATATATCCAGTTGGACCCGAATGAATGGTTTTGGTCTATTCGTGTAGGTCACTTGGACAGAGTGGAGGAGGTTCCCTTGTTCTCTTATTGGCTGCCACATGCAGCTTTAGGCAGCATCCTAGACCCCTTTGTGAGAGCGTTATTGGGTTGAGCCCGGGAGGTTATCTTTCGCTTTTGGTTGCGTCTCTGGACCAGCTTGAGACCGAAGATCTCTTATTTTTTGTGGATGATGGCTTATGGAGGCTTGCCCATTGGCCCTTGGTTGGAGTAGATGCGGATTGGGTGGCAGCTGCCATTGCTGCATAGACAAGGTGCTAGAGACGATTTCCCACTGTCCCTAGGGGTGTCCAATAGCATAGAGGATGTGGTCAACAGCTTTCAAGATTGTGGCCAAAACGCAGCGGATGTAACAAGATTTCGCATGGAGGATGGTTGCATAGCTTATAGAGGGGTGTAATGCTTTCCGGATTGACCCAGTCTCTCTAGCTTACAAGATCCATGGCCAGCAGGTAGCTAGGATTGAGGCACATGATGTAGTGCCTCTAGCTCGCGTACACCGTGCACCTTTGCCAGAGGATAGTGTTTGGGAGATGGACACATCAATTCTTGGAACATCTAAATCGCTTAGTGCAACTTAGTGATGGGAGGAGGACAAGTCCCTCTGGCGGCCACTCTCATCGCTATCTAGTAGGACATTATTTATACCCTGCGTGTCATCTGGGAGCACATGACGCCAAGTTCGAGAGCAATTGCCAAAAGGCGGGAGCGTTTCTGCAAGGCATGGCCTGTAGGCACCTTTTATATCATTACCGCGAGAGGTATTCGTTGGATGTATAGTCCTCCACCTTGGTTGCTAGCCCATGTTCTAGAGATTCCCTAGGCTATGAGGTGGATTCCTCGAAAACAGGCTGGTTTTGACAACCACGTTTTGTTTCTTTGGTTTATTCCCATGGTCGGCACCTTTTGGTTTTGCTGATCTATATGGTTGGTTTTCAAGCTTTAATGAAAGCTCCTTTTCTCTGGGGAGAGAGAAAAGGAAATGGAAAAGGAACAGTCACAAGAGCAGGCAAACATGGTTGCAGAGGAGAGTGATGAAGACGAAGATGAAGCTGGACTCTATACTGTCCCTGAGGAGAAAGCTTTTAGTGCAGATGTCTCGGGCTTATCTCTTCAGAAGAGAGAGAGATGGAGAATGGGCTTTCTAGAGTCGTGTGTGTCATCTATGCTTAGACATGTGTGGGTGTGAAGTGTCCTAGAGTCCACTGGTCTTTTGGAAGGTTGTAGGGTCTTTTGACCTAGTCTAGATTAGATTCTATTGTGTGTGACACCACACGTGAGGGCAGGAAATATACCTCTATGGCCTCACCTATGATGTAGTGTGTAAGGCTTGCCCAACCTATAAATAAGCCACATTGTATGTGGTTCTATCAATCCATCTATCACATCATTCCTTGTGCCTCAATCTCATGTCGTCTCCATTATGTGATTTCCTAGCTCTATCTCACTATTGAGGTACACCAGCTTTCAAGACGCTAGCCTTTTGACTAAAGTGTTATATTGTGACATAATTTCAAAACTTATTTTGAGTACAAAATTGGCACCAAATTAATATATCTGTCTGTCTCTCTCTCTCTCTCTCTCACGCACGCGCGTGCAGGTAATTCAAAATCGGGAGCTACATTGAGGAGACTTGGAAGCAGAGAAAGGAATCGTCTGAGTTAGAAAATAAATAGTTTGAGGGTTTCATAATATGTGATGAGTGGAGTAGCTAGTTAGAGCTCTTCAAGAGATTACTATGCCGGGTTTGTCCCTTAGATCTTGTTGGATCTCAAGACGACATTGATATAACATTTCATTTCATTAATTTATGTGTGTCTTTGTGTGTGTACATATGTATGGAGTTTGGACATATATATCCACACACACACACACATATTTTTTTTTAGTGAAAACTTTTGATTGATTATATTACAAGAGTAGCGACCTCAAAACGAGGCAGCCAAAATTACATCAGCTGAAAATCTCAGTGTATGCTAGATACATCATGATATATGTAGTGCATCTGCAAGCAATCAAAGAAGGATTGCTGCAGAGAACGCTTAAAAAAGCCAAACAAGGAAAATATAGGATCACCAAAGACTTTACAGTTCCCGTGTGTCCATAAAGTCCAGAGTGCCCAATAGCGAACCCAAACAAAGAAAAGATGAAACTCCGGTTTGGGTGGATGAAAACCAAAGAGCCAGAAAGACTTTCCAAAAGGAATAGTCGGGAATCTCACTCGCAGGCGCTGCCGAAGAAGATCAATGAACTCACGAGAACATGGACAAAACCAGAATAAATGAGGCACAGTCTCCTGAGAACTCAAACATCTGTGGCAACGAGCAGGAGCAATGTGTCTACGAGCCAACATTTGTCCAGATGGAAAAATGCCCAGAAGCACTCGCCAGAAGAAAACCTGTTGCCGAAGAGGAGCTTTGTAGGCCCAAAGCTACTGTAATCTCTTTCTACACCACTTGGCTGGGCGATGCATTCGCCAAATAGAATTGCCTTTCTCTGAAACCCAAGGTTGAGGCAAAAGGATTTTGGTAATCTGAGATAGTCTCAAAGGGCAAGAAGAGGACCCTAGGGAAGTCAAAGTCCAATCCTCCAACCTGTCCTGAAGTTCCAAAGGAGGAATCGGAACAAAAGGCGAAAGCATATAAGCAATTTGTTGCCACAAAGCACGATAATGAGAACCCAAGCCATACCATGTAGCTACCAGAGAAAAAGGTAGCACAGGGCCATCATCATGAATAACATCAGCAACAGAAGTGATGCCCTTAAGAGAAACAAAGTAGGAACGGTGAGGTTCCTGTAAAGCCAGTGGAGATTGAAAAATTGTCGACTAGTGAATGCTTTCAGCTCGCAAGGAATTACCCAGCAAGGATTGTCGACCATGCCATTCCAGATGAGAGAGGATGTGCTTCCAATCAAGAAGCAAACTGGAGACCAAAGGGCAGCCAGGCAAAGTGCCATTGATGCGACCAAATAAGAAATCCCAGTAATTGATTTGCTAGTGACCAAAGGCAGAAATACTGATATGTGTGACTAGAGATCTAATCATAAGAGCCCAAAGCTGATCACCTTGCAAAAATTGCAGCAACATTTTTCCCCTGTGAGCAAGGATATGCACTTGGATATTTGTAATGTTCAAACCACCATGCATCCTAGGAGAACAAAGTTGATGCACTGAAAGCAGCCTAAGACTTTTTCTGCCATGTTTGGAACGCCAGAAGATTTCCATCCAGAATGGTAGACATGAAAGAAGCAAGATCTACCTTGGTGAACAGGATAAAAGGCAAATAAAATTGAATATAAGCCACAAGGATGGACTGCACTATCCGAAGCCGAACATGCAAAGGCCAGGTTGCCAATTTTCAATACTCTAGCTTTTTCCGAAGCTTGACCATTATCCAATCAGTTTGTTGACGACGAGTGAGACCCCACCCCAAAGGGTAACCAAGATGATGAACAAGTTGAGTGGGTAGAATGATTTCCCCTGGCCACAAAAGACTATGCCAGCCTTTAGAATGCAATGGGAGCAGCTTAGACTTTTGAAAATTTACATGAAGACCAGCTGCCAAACCATAAACAGAGAGAGCTTGCATCAAAGCAGAAAGATCATTCTGCGTATTCTTCGGGGTAAAGAAAGAATCATTAGCATAGGCTTGAGCAACCATGCTGTGATTTGCATCCAATTCCAAACCATGAAGGGAGTCTGTAGCAACGAGATGATCAGTATATTGCAGCATAGGATGGGTAGCAATGGCATACAATAAAGCACTAAGGGGACATCTGACCGAACAACGAAGAGTCCACTCATCAGAGATATCTCCAGAAAGAATGCAAGCAACATTGCTGTCCCTGTAAAGCCAGTAAATAACGTGCTGCATTTTTGTTCCAAATCCCAAAGCTCGCATTGTTTGCGAGATGAATTCCCATTGAACTGTATCAAAGGCTTTTGCAATATCCACCTGTAAGAGCTAAACATCCTGTTGCATGTATTTGGCATATTCAATCCCAATATAAGCATTGGCAATATTATCTGTGATATGCCTACGGGGAACAAAGTCATATGGCGAAGGATGCAGGCCATCATGCAAATAACCTTTAATATGGTCAACAACCATTTTTGGATTATATTACAAAGTAACTATCCTAAAATGGGATATGTCAAAATACATAAGTCCCAAACTAGATAGCTTGAAAATACATCAAGAGAAATCACACACACACACACACACACACACATTTTGTTTGTGTGAAAATTTTATAGCTTTATATTACAAAAGCACTATCCCAAAAACGGAATGTGGAAAAATACATCATGAGAAGATCTCAGTATAAGACAGATACATATCATGATCTATATACTTAGTTTGCAAGCAATCATAGAAAGATTGTTGTAGAGAGTGCCTAAAGAAAGAAAAAAGTGAAAAGGTTGGATCACCAAAGACTCTATGATTTTGATCCTTCCATAAAGTGCAGAGTGCCCAGTAGTGAATTTAAAAAAAAAAAAATCAAATTCTTGTCTAGGTGGGTGTATCCCAAAGATTCAAAAAACTTTCCAAAGGTACCACACACACTTTTTTTTTGGGTGAAATCTTTGATTGATTATATTATATGAGTAGCAACCTCAAAATAAGGTGCTACAATTACATCAACTGAAAATTTCAGTATATGTCAAAAAGACCTCATGATCTATGGAGCGGGTCTGCAACCAATCACAGAAAGATTGTTGTAGAGAACGCCTAAAAAGGCCAAACAGAGAGAAAGTAGGATCACCAAAGACTTTACAATTCCTATATGTTCATAAAGTCCATAGTGCCTACTAGCGAACCCAAACAAAGAAAAGATGAAACTCCAGTCTGGATGGATGAAACCCAAATAGCCAGAAGAACTTCCCAAACGGAACAAATGGGAATCTCGCTTGCAGGCGTTGTCGAAGCAAATCAAAAAACTCACGAGAGCACGAACAATGCCAAAGGTAGCACACGCGCACGCACACTTTTTTTTTGTGAAGAAATATTTTATTGCTGTGAAATAATTACATTCATAGTTACTTCCAAAGTGGAGTAACTACTACTCAACTGAAAATCTCAGTATAAGCTAGATATACATCGTGATCAATCAAATGAGTCTAAAAGCAATCATAGAATGATTGCCTCAGAGATCGTTTGAAAAAAACAAAAGATGGAAAAGTAGGATCACTAAAGACTCTATGATTTCTGTCTATCCATAGAGTCCACAGTGCCCAATAGCGCACCCAAACAAAAAATAAATCAAATCTCTTATAGCGCTCACACACATACATGTGTGTGAGCGCTGTAAGAGATTACAAAGATATGGTGTTGTAGACATAAAGTCAACCCTATGGTTGACCAGTAGTACTTGGGTACTATATATACCAAGTACTTGTATTGTTTCATTTGAACATTTCTATTGGAGCTTTCTTGTGTGTGCACTCTTGCTCACTTGTGTTCACAACCTGTCTCCACTTTGTTCCTACATTTGGTATCAGAGCGCTTCCATCTCTACAGCCCATTCCTGCGCTTGCTTCCAGACTCCCCTAAGCTTGGTGCTCTAGTGCGCATTCCTGGTTGTCACATTCAGCTCTCTAGCTTTTGTTTGAGGTAGCTCCAACAGTTCAGCGGCTGTTTTTTGATCTTTTGAGGTCCGATTTCGATGTTTTTCGAAATTTCGGAGCTGCCCGCATATAAACAAATCTGTCCTGCACCATTTTAGGCGAATTTTTTTTTTTTGGGGGGGTTTTCCCCCGTCCGTACAGTTGCGCGACAGTGCCGCGAGTCTGTACGACTTGTCGGCACCTGATTTCGAGCCCGTACGACTTATTAGAAGGCGATTCGAGCAGTTTTTGGCTATTTTTGGGCATTTTTGCTCAGATTTGGACCTTTTTCAGCTCTAGTCTCTCCCGGGTGTGTTCTAGCAGCTCCAGGCGTCTCCATACTTCTCCAGGCTCTTGTCTACATGTGTATTGTGTTCAGAAGTACTCCCGACAGCTTCATTCAACTCCAAAAGATCACTTCAGCTCCTTTGTCATCTCCAGCTTGCCCACACAGTCAGTGGACTGTTTTGCAGGTGTTTCGGGCCAAGGTGCACTTTCAGTAAGTGTTTTGAGCTGTGTATTTCGCTTCGGGACTGTTTTTGCAGCCCATACTCTTGTACTTTTAGGTGCATTTGCAGATACTCTGCATTGTTGGGCGCATTTGCAGTTACTTTACAGTTGTGGATGCTTTTGAGCTTTGTTGGATGCATTTGAGCACTCGTGGGTGCGCTCTTTCAGATTTGGGTTGTGCATTTTCAGTTTGGGATTGCACTTCAGATTGCAGCAAAGTGCAGTGATTGGTTGATGCCATTTTTGCAGTGATTGCATTGTGTAGTCAGTGGCATTTCGGAGCAGCCAGTCGTACTTTGCATTTGCAGCCCGTATTAGTTTGGGATTTGCAGGCACATTTGCAGCCAGTTGCACTTTTGGGACTTGCAGTTCTTTTTGTAGGTACATTTGCAGCTTGTGGGTATCCCATTTGCATCATGTTGACTCTTTCAGACAGTTTTGGTAATTCGTCCGAGGGTGACAAGCTAGATGGACCAAACTCTGCCTTGTGGTCATTCATGCTTAAGAACATCTTGGTTGGTAAGGGCTTGTGGGATATCGTTAGGGGGGATGAGGTGAGACTAGCAAGCTCATCTACATCCAGCACAGCTTCTTTGGGTTAGACTACAAGCAGACACTACAAGCAGACAGCAAACTGCTACAGCCCCTCCTGTTAGTTCCATAGCATCAACGGAGGAGCAGAAGAAGTTTGACCGCCGCAGTGTCCAAGCGATGTTTTTGATTGCCACAAATGTGAAGAGGCACATTATGACGACTATCAAGTCGTGCAAGGATACAAAGGCAGCATGGGAAAGATTGGCAAACATGTATCATGTTAAGAACGAGGCAAGGGCCATTGCCTTGACAAATCAGCTCAAGGATCTCGAGATGCAGGAAGGCCACGCCATCAATGATCATATTGGCAGGATCACTGATCTATGTGATCAGCTCGCATGTATTGATGAGGAAATAGAAGACAAGAAGCTCGTCTCTATTACTCTCGTTAGCTTAGCGCCCTCATATGGCACATTCGTCACTTCATTGACTATTGTTCTTAGGGCAGCCCCACTCTCGTTCAATGAGTTAGTTGGGCTTTTGTTGCAGGAAGAGGAGAGATGCTCAAATTTTGCCAAAGCCTCTCGTCAGGGTGAGCAAGCGCTTGCCATGGGTGGTGGAAAAGGCAAATTTCACAAAAAGTTTGAGCCAAAACACAGCCATAGGTATCAAAGCACTGTCTGCAATCCCTATTGTTGCTGCTCCCCGCTGCTCTTGCTGCCCTCCTTCCTACTCCCCTCCTTGCTGCCCCCTCCCTCCCCTCCTTGCTTCTCCTCCCTCCCCTCCTTGCTGCCCCCTCCCTCCCCTCCCCCCCCGACTCCCCTCCCTCGCTGCTGCAGCCCCCCCCTGCGCGCTGCCTCCTCCCCCGCGTGCTGCCTCTTCCCCTCCTACCTGCTGCTCCCCCACCTCCTCCCTCCCCTCCCCCCTACCCCCCGCCTCCCCCCCTTCGACTCCCCTCCCTCGCTGCTGCAGCCCCCCCCGCGCTGCTGCAGCCTCCCCCCGCAGGCTGCCTCCTCCCCTGCGCGCTGCCTCCTCCCTCCCCTCCCCCCTACCTGCTACTCCCCCCGCCTCCCCCCCCCGCTCTTTCTTTGCTTCCCCCCCCCCCCCCCCCCCCCCCCGCCCTTCTCCTCCACTCCTCTCCCTCCTCTTCTCTTGCTGCCCCCCCTATCCCTTTGCTGACTCCTCCTCTGCTCATCCTCTCTCTCCCTCCTTCCTTTCACCCTCTCCCCTCATCTAGAGTACCCTATTCTCCTTTAGGGGTCTCCTGGGCTTCAGGAAAGTGGACGGAGTTCTTCCTTGCGTTTGAATCGGTCTTTTTCACCTCAATTGACAAATGGGTTCCCACTCAGTCAATCCGTTACCGCCCACACCGACCGCGAGAATTGTCACTTTCTCAAAAGACGAGCTACAACAATTGCAAAAGGATTTGGAGCATGAGTGTTCCATGACTCTCTTTGCACGCATCCATGGCTTCCACCCCTCTAGGTCACAAGCTAGAGATTGGATGCTTGCGGTGCTTCCTTAGGAGCTCGTCCCCCACCTTAAGGATGTTCATTTGTTGGGACGAGGTTTCTTTCAGGTGTGCCTAGATTCCCCGGACGTCACGAGAAACCTGCTACAGGCCAGGTTTCTATTTCTAGGCTACAGGAGGATTTTTTTGTTTTCTTTTTAACTGGGCTTTGACCTTGTTGACAAGCAAGGAGTTTCTGTTTTCATCAGGTTCCCTGGTCTCCCCTCAGTTTATCACCGGCTTCTTTCAGTTATTGGCGAGAGATTTGGTGTGGTAGCAGAGATCCCCCCTCTTCCTATGTTGGCCAGAATCAGGCCGACCAGCTGGTCTGGCCAACCCAGACCTGGCCGACCAGTTGGCCAGCCCACCGACCAGCTGGCCGACCTCCTAGGTCAGGCCTATAAAAGACTCCCTACCCAGTGGACTGGACCTGCAGTTGCTCCTCACCTCCTCGATCCTTTGCTGCAGCCCCTCCTGCTCCAGATCTACTCCTCTGCTCTAGTCCTGCCCCAAATCCTCTGTCTCTCTATTCCTCTCCTTCAGATCTAGCCCTGAACCTCCAGCTGTGCTGCTCCAGATCTGCTCCTGACTGCTGCCTGACAAGCTTCCACATTTCTCCTCTTCATCTGCTGCCATCCTCTCCTACCTCTAGGGCAGCTCCAACTCTTCATCATCTTCGTCATCATCGAGCTACACGGAGGACTGCGTTTCGCTCCCTGTGCTGCTATCTTTTCTACTGTTTCTCTACATGGAATCATCTTTCTGATTCACCTTAGCCACGGTCCTTGAGACACAACGGCTTGAGGTTCTTGTATTCAGTTTTTCATATTACCAAACAGGCACTATGTTTTTTGAGTTCCGTTCTTCGGTTGTGTCTGAGTATCGTCTATTTTTTATCGCTCCACTGCAAACCCTATCGTTTCTCTATAGATGGGTCCTTCTTCCGCCAGAGATTTGAGGTTGCAGGTCAGCAGGACCCGTGCAGGATTTGCAGATCCTCGAGGCACTTCGCCAGAGATTGCCCAAAGAAGAAAAAGAGGCCCAAAAAGCAACCAGCTCGTACTAGCTTACAACAGAGAGCAGGAGCAGGACCTACCGCTCCATAGGCACCACCTCAGACATGGGCTCCCCCCCCTCCTAGGGCTACACGAGTCCCTCCTGCACCCCGCACCACCTCTACTTCAGATCACACATCCATCGCTTCAAAGGCTACCCCCTTGGAGCCTTGGAAGGAGACTAGTGTTCAGGAGCCTTGTTCGACTCCACCCCAGGATCTAGGCTATACCTTCCTCAGCAGCCCAGGTTGTTGCCACCTCATCCGCAACACTTCTTGATCAGGACTTAGTACAGGTGCCTCCTTCTGTGGATAGAGGGAAGGGGGTCTTACATTCTCTCCCTGCTTCGGTAGGAATCCTTCATACCCCCTCCCCAGGACTGGCTCAGTGAACTCCTTTTTCGCTCTGGAGGACACCTTTGACCTCCCAGATGATGATTTTGTACCTTCCACTTTCAGAGAGCCAGTTATCGGCATCCCTTTTGAGAGATCTCTGCCTCACCCGTGGACTTTCCTCCCCTTGGACCTAGTGTGTATGGCAGGAGGTCAACTCCGGTGGAGGGTTCTTTTTCCGCCACCAGGTCGGGTAAGGTATTCCAACCCGCTTCCTCCCGCAGATGAGGATAGCCAGTTGAAATATACAAGGATTGGGCGGCATCCCTCATCACCATCGTAGACAGCTGATCAGGAATCAGCTCCATCCAGGTGTTTTAGGTGGTTCCCTAGACATGCTTTTTCTTTAGGAACACAAACTGGATGTAAGAGATTGCTTCGAGTCAGGTAAGCTGCTTTCAGGTCGGACTTTTTGGCTTCCTGCCTTGGGAACCAGAGGAGGTACATGCATATCAGTTTCAGATTCTATTCTCTCTGTGATCATTGGAAACGGTACCATAACCCCCTCCAGGGCCCAGTGGGTTCTACTTCTGATTGACGGATGTAAGGTTGGTTTCCTCAACCCCTATGCTCCGAACAACAGAGGGGACCGTGTTCTGTTTTGGAAAGAGTTGCTCTCGTGGGCTGACATTGCAGATTCGTGGATTATTGGAGGTGACTTCAACATGGTTGAGGCACCTTCTGATAAGCAAGGGGGCAGAGAAGGTGGTATTCATTCCCTCGAGAGAGCAGCTTGGGATGCCTTCTTGTTCAGATTCAGTGATAGGGATGTTTGGTCAGATGATGCATTTCATGTTCAGTCTCAGTCACTTTTGTTTTCATGGTCGAAACATAGGGTGCAGATGCCTATCCATGCCCGGATTGACAGATTCTATGTGGATGACTGGGCTCTTGATAGAGGGGGGAGAGTTTGCATTGCACCTGGTGTTTCCACTTTCAACCATTTTCCGGTACTTTTGTCAATCTCAGAGCCCCATCTGAGAGGACGGTCTCATAGTATCAGGATCCCCGATGCCTTATACACGGATGAGACCCTCACAGAGGCAGTCTTGGAGACCGGGGTTTCTCACATGCAAGGGGGGGTGGCCAGTCCTTCACATGTGGTCACAGCACTTGTAAGTATCAGCGACTTTTATCACTCCGTTGCTAGTGCTTGGCGAGGTGAGGTACTCAGGCGGGAGATTGGTATCCATCGGCAGTTGGCAGCCTTGCAGAGGGAGGAGTAGAAACGACCATTAGATGCTTGGGTACAGGAGCGCCTTGCTACGGCAAGGGCTCACTTGTAGACATTGCTTGATCAAAGAGCTTGATCAAAGAGCAGAGTATGTCTTCCATATGCACGGGAGTCCTTTTGGATACAGATGGGAGGGAGAGTCAATAAACACTTTTTCTCTACACTTGGTCCCAGACATAGTAGAGAGAGTGTCAGGCAGCTTATTGACTCTGATGGTGTTTTGCAGTCTCATCCGGATACCGTCATGCACTTAGCAACGGCTTTCTATGCCTCCCTTCTTTCCTCAGATCCTGACACACAGGCCAGAGATGTGGCTAGAGATGAGATTTGGCAAAGTTTAACTGTGTTGGTCACACCAGAGATGATATGCTCACTTGATGCACGCTTTACCAACACGGAGTTGAAGAGTGCTCTCTCCGCCCTTCATAAGGGCAAATGCCCTGGTTTCGATGGTCTTACTCCTTTTTTTATAGCCTTTTGGGATATGATAGGTGATCATATTACCTCAGCCCTGCAGGGCATTTTGGGCTCGGATGAGATGCTTGACTCACTGACCGAGGGACTCATACACCTTATCCCGAAAGGTGGCAACATGAATTTTGTATCCCATTGGAGACCCATCACTCTTTTGGGCACTCTATACAAAATCCTGGCCAAGGCGATCAGCATCCAGTTGCAGCCCCTTCTTCCAGACCTCATCCATGATACTCAGACAGGCTTTGTGCATGGTAGGAGCATATTTGATAATATATTTTCCTTTTGGGAAGCCACAGAGTGGGCTATGTAGAGCGGGCAGAGGCTGGCAGTTCTACTCCTGGACTTTGAGAAAGCCTATGACAGAGTAGATCGGGGTTCTTGAGGGCACTCTTCTACGGTTTGGATTTTCAGATGCATGAATTAGACGGGTGGCCTCCCTTTACAGATCAGCCCACAGCCAGGTTTTGATTGGAGGGGTAAGGGGTGACAGGTTTCACATTTCCAGATCAGTTCGTCAAGGATGCCCTTTAGCCCCCTTCCTCTTTCTCTTTGTGGCAGAAGCTATGAGTATCTTCCTTATATCTCAGGCTGAGCTTTATGGGTTGAGATTGCCCTTGAGACAGGAGCAGGAGCTTCTTGACTATGAGTTGGCTGATGACACTGCTTTTTTTATTGAGGCCTCTTCGCAGTCACTTGATTCTTTCCGGACAGCCTTGGATATTTTTTGCTCAGCTGCAGGGGCACACATTAATTGGCATAAATCCTTTGGCTTTTGGATCAGTGATGAGGACACTCTAGGATGGGGAGTTGACATTGGCTTTTCTTGGATTCAGAGGGGTGTTCCTGTCAGATATTTGGGATGCCAGGTAGGATTGGGCATCTCTCCAACACAGCAGTTTGCCCCAGTACTAGAAAGTATAAGGAAAAAGCTCCTTTTTTGGAGCTCAGCCAAACTCGACCTTGCCTCTAGAGTTGTGGTAGTGAACCAGGTTCTCTTGGCTGCCGTCTGGTTTGTGTGTTCTTGCTGGTGCCGCTCGGTCTAGGGATTGCATCACTCAGCTCATTAGACTAGTCAGAAATTTTTTATGGAGTGGACTTGATGGTACGGCAGATGTTGCAGCGAGGGTGGTCTGGGAGACCATTATAATCCCTACTTGGGAAGGGGGCCTTAATATCATTGACCCGGACTTGCAGTGCAGGGCATTGCTTTGTAAGGTGGTGGTGAGGGGACTCATTCTTGGGCAGGAACCTTGGAAAGATTTCGTTTTTGCACGCATTTGGGCTTGCATACTTACCTTAGAAAACATGATTGGGTGGACATCCCTCTCTGGATTTTCACTTCCGCCTCTCTCAGGTCTCCTGCCCCTCCTCTCATGAAAACCATCCTCAAAGCTTGGGGGAGCTTCAGAAACACTCTTCGAAGGGTTCCGCCCTCTACCCTTGAAGAGATTGATAGGCAGCCGATCATTTGGAACGATAGTATACTTGATGAGCATGGCAGACCTCAGGGCACTTCCCATTATATGGAGTGGTCTGGATGGGAGAGAGGCCCCGCCTACACAGTAGGCACTTGGAAGGCTTTTATCAGGCTACCTGAGGATCAGAGGCTACAATTCGTGAGTCACCTCAGAGGGGTAGCACGCAGGATTCAGCAGATAGATGCAGCCATCCCGGTGGATTGGACAGTTGAGATGCCTATTACTTCCACCACTTGCGTGGGAGCTTTTTCGAGGACAGCAGTTCCTCTACAAGCGATCGCTCTTCAAGGTCTCAGGGAAGATGCTGTGGTCTTTGATGTTAGGGATGGAGGTATACTCTCTAGATCCACGGATGATATTCTTCTAGAGGTTGTCTTTCAGCCTGTCAGGATTACTGGTTTTGTGGACCATGGAGCGGCCTTGCAGTGGTACTTAGACCCCGACCCTCTTCTCTTGGCCCTAGGATCTTGGAGGTTGTGGTCATATGGATAGAGCCCTGCTCTCTTCAGGATGTACCACATATTCCTTTCAGAGCTTCACATGTTTTAGTGGACACCTCTTGGGAGATTTTGGCTAGCATTTCCTCTTGGCACATTTGGAGAGCCAGATGCACAGAGGCCTTGGATGACACCCAGACACACCCATCACAGGTGTTCACGGGTATTTTGAGTGACACGGTTCACACTTTGATAGCCATATGGGCTAGGATGTAGGGCCCTTCACAAGCAGCCTCTTCTAGGAGGACTGTATTTCTTCAAGTTGGAGGGGTTCTCCTTTTTTCTCGGAGGTTGCTACTGGATTGAGATGGCACTATCAGCCCCAATCCTTTCTTTTTGGCTCTTGAGCTTTTCATGCATTGCATGGTGTATCCCGTATTCCTGTATGGAGCTTGCTCTAACGGTTTTCTTTAATACTTAATAGAAGTCTCTTTTTTGCCAAAAAAAAAAACACAGCCATACAACTCAGCCCAAGGAGGGAATGCAAGTAGTTCAAGCAAAAATCAGAAAAAGGGCAAATGCAATTACTTCAAGAAGCCAGGGCATTACATCGCGGAGTGTCAGAAAAGGATTGCCAATGAAAAGAAGAGGCAAAGGGACAGCTCTAGCAGTAATTTTGTTGCCCCCACTGAAACTCGTGCTTCAGATGCACATGGTGAAGCTCATCTTGCCCAAGGTGATAGAGATTTTGTGTTTGGTGCATTTAATGAGATGATGGATGCCAGAGGGGGATTTGAATGCTGAAAATCAATCAGGGGATGCTTCCCTTGTTGCAAGTGATACATGGTATATCGACAATGGTGCTACTAAGCACATGACTCCTCGCCAGGAGTGGTTTGAGAGCATCACACCTGATCATGGCAGATAGGTTACGTGTGCCAATGATGCTTCTCAAGACATCATCGGAGTTGGTGGGCACATTCCCATTCAGCTTGATAATGGGAAAGTCAAGTATATCCAAGATGTTTGGTATGTTCCAGATTTGAGGCAAAATCTGATTTCAGTTTCAAACATTGCCCATGATCAACATATGTTGGTCGAATTTCAGGATAACCAATGCAAGATCAAGGATCCAAAGAAAGGCTACGAGGTTGTAGCAATAGGCACATATGACAGAGGCTTATACAAGCTTGATGCTCAGCCTTATGATCAGTAGGTATTGGCTGTAGCAAACACTTCCCACTGCCCAGGCTGATTTATGGCATGCCAAGTTTGGACATGTCCAGCATAGGGCATTGTCCTACTTGTACAACAATATCTTGACTCAGGGAATGCCAAAATTACAGCAACCAGCAAATGAAGTGTGTGAGGGGTGTACACTTGGCAAATTGAATCAGAGTGTTGCAGATAGTGTACAGTGATGTATGTGGCCCCATGACTATTCCCACACATAGAGGAGCAAGGTACTTTGTGACCTTTATAGATGACTTCTCCAGGTTCACATGGCTTTTTCTCATGAAGAAAAAATCTGAGGTGTTCAATTGGTTTCAGGAGTTCAAAGCTATGGCTGAGAACCAAACCAATTCTAGAATTGGAACACTCAACTCAGATAGAGGGGGAGAGTACATGTCACATGCATTCCAGGGATTTTTGAAGCAGCATGGGATTAAACATCACTTGACATGCCCTTACACACCACAGCAAAATCCACTCCCTGAGAGGAAGAATCGTACTCTCATGGAAATGACGAGATGCATGCTGAAATTCAAGAGAGTCTCAAATGCTTTTTGAGGAGAAGCAATTGTGACAACCACTTATATTCAGAACAGATGCCCTACCAAAGCTTTGGTTAATGCGACTCCATTTGAGGCTTTGTATGGCTTTAAGCCAAAGGTTAGTCATTTCGGAAATTTTGGCTCAGTGGCATATGCTTTGGTTCCAGATGCACATCGGACAAAGCTTGATGATAAGAGTGTCAAATGCATTTTCGTGGGGTATAGCACTGAAAGTAGGGGATTTAGGCTTTATAATCATGCTACCAGGAAGGTAATAATTAGCAAAGATGTTCTCTTCGCTGAGAATGAGTGCATGCAGCCCGCTAGTGCAGACTTGCCACCATACGATGACACCTCTTTGGACATCATCCAATTTGAGGATGATGAGATGGAGTCTCCTGATGCTTCCCCTTCTACTTCTCATAGTTCAAATGGCTTGCCACATGTTGAGGATGGCTCTCCCTCAAATGTTTTAGATTTGCAGCCAATTAATAAGAATAGATAGCCTCATGTTTGGAGGCATTATCAACGTCGTGAGGCCACTAAAGATGTTGATGCAGCTCCGAGTGGTACAGCAGAGAACTCTATTCCACGTTGGGCAAGGTTGACTATACAAGATGCTAAGGATCAGCCTACTTTGGGGAAAACCAGGGCCAGCACTCAGAAAAATAAGAAAAAGGTTAATTTTGCTTTGATGACCTCAGTGATGGAAGGTGAAAATGAGCCTCAGAGCTTCAAGGATGCTCAGCATAATCCGGCATGGCAGAAAGCTATGGAAGCTGAGATTAAATCCATTGAGAAGAATGCCACATGGGACTTGGTTGATGCGCCCATTAAGAAAAATGTGGTTGGCACGAAATGGATTTATAAGGTGAAATACCATTCAGATGGCATAGTTGAGAAATACTAAGTCCATTTGGTTGCCAAGAGGTATGCACAAGAGGAGGGGATAGATAATGAGGAGACATTTGCTCCAGTGGCCAAGATGACCACCATTCGTTCTGTCATCTCTCTTGCTGCGTTTTATGGTTGGTCAACGTACCAGATGGATGTCAAGACGACTTTCCTCAATGGAGATCTTAAAGAGGAGGTCTATGCACATCAGCCCCAAGGTTTTGAGGTGAAGGGACAAGAGCACAAGGTATGCAAGCTCAGGAAGGCTCTATATGGGCTGAAGCAAGCACCTTGTGCGTGGTATCAGAAAATGCATCAGTTTTTGCTGTCCTAGGGCTTCGTAAAAGCTCAGGAAGGCTCTATATGGGCTGAAGCAAGCACCTCGTGCGTGGTATCAGAAAATGCATCAGTTTTTGCTGTCCTAGGGCTTCGTAAACACTCATACAGAGCCAAATCTGTATGTTTTGCAGCAAAAATCAGAATTGGTCATGTTGGTACTATATGTGGATGACATTATACTCACTGGCAGTGATTTGCAGCAAATTACAGCAGTGCAGTCTGCTTTATGTCACAACTTTGACAAAACAGATTTGGGCCTATTGGACTATTGTCTTGGCATTGAGTTTTAGCAGACCCATGATGGTATCTCTATGTCACAGACAAAGTATTCGAAGGGGTTGTAGCAGAAATTTAAAATGGAGAACTGTAAGTGTGTGGCTACTCCATTGGAAAAGGGACTCAAGCTGAGTAAGCATGATACTGCTGAAAAGTTTGATGGCACTTTGTACAGGCAGTTGGTTGGCAGTTTGATATATCTATGCTCCACACGGCTTGATATTGCCTACGCCACAAGGCTTTTGAGCCAGTTCATGCATTGTCCCACGATCACATATTGGAATGCAGCAAAGAGGGTTTTCAGATATGTCCATGGCACTCTCTCTCTTGGCTTGTATTATGCTTCAGATTGTGATCTAAAGCTGAGTGGTTTCACCCACTCAGATTGGTCAGGGGACATTGCAAATTCAGCCACTACGGAGTTAATGTGGTTAAGGAAGCTTTTGCATGACTTGCATCATGCACAGGATGGCAAAGCAAACTCTATCTTCTGTGACAGCCAGAGTTGCATTGCCATAGCCAACAATCCTGTCTTTCATCCTCACATGAAACACATTGAAAATCATTATCATTATGTACGGGATTGTATTTCTGATGGCTTCATTGATCTCATCTATTGTCCATCTGAGGCCAATGTGTCAGATATCTTTACCAAAGTCCTGTCAAGAGATCTTTTCTTATGACATCGACATGGCTTGGGAATCAGAGACATTCTCACAATGTCAAGGGGGGTTGTGAAGTGATTCACAATGACATTGTTTTCATGTACTTCCATAGGTTGCATATCCATCTGGATGAATTTGTGCAACCATGGTACTTTAGGTACTGCAGGGTATACCTAAGATGTTTCCAGGATACTTTCAGCCATATCTTTGAGGGGGGGATTTGTAAGAGATTACAAAGATATGGTGTTGTAGGCATAAAGTCAACCCTATGGTTGACCAGTAGTACTTGGGTACTATATATACAAAGTACTTGTATTGTTTCATTTGAACATTTCTATTAAAGCTTTCTTGTGTGTGCACTCTTGCTCACTTGTGTTCACAACCTGTCTCCACTTTGCTCCTACATGCGCGCGCTCGACTTTGAAGATATATTTGCCCCCACTTCATGAAGGTGCATCATGGAGAGGGAGAGAGAGAGGGTAGGCTAGGAAGAGAGATAATAATACTCAAAGAGAGAGAATGAAATGGAAATGAAATAACAAGAGTAATGAACAAAATGAAAGTACTCACATGTATACCAAAGAAGTTGTAGGCTTGTTACTTAATTAATTTGACACTAGACAAGTACAACTCTTATATAGAGCACACACACACATATGAACACCAATGCTCCACCTGGGAGTATGGGACCCTAGGCTCTAGGGCGGCTGTCGAGAGGCGTGCTCGATTTTGCAAGGCTTGGCCTGCAGGAGTTTTCTACATCTTTACTTCGCGAGGGGTTCGCTGGTTGTATAGGCCCCCCACCCGGTTGTTATCCCAAGTACTAGAGATCCCCTAGGCAGTGAGTTGGGTTTCTCTAGAAGAGGCCGGTCTTTTCTTTCAGCCTTGTTTTTTCTCCATACTTAGCACCTTCAGGGCTGTTGTTTATATGAAGTCTTTCAATCATAAATAGAAGGTTTCTTTCTTTGAAAAAAATAAAAATAAAAAAAATGAACACCAATGCATATGGGATAACTCCCAATGTGACACGTGGCATCCATTGGACACACTAGACTAGAACTCACACTAGAACACACCAAAGTGACTCATCTTGACTCCATTTCCTAACATCTCCCATGGAGGAAAGGTGAGTGACTATTGGAATGGAACCAAGAATATGACAATTATGGTCATCGAACTGTGCAATGACGGTCTGGAACTAGACATGGCTCCCATGCTAACTCAAACGCAAGTGAGCATGGCTCAGAGGCTAGTGAGCATGGTATAGACTCAGAGGCTCACCTAGCATGGCTCAAAGGCTCATTTTGCATGGATGCATGACCAACTCAAAGGTCTAGGAGACCAATGCACCAACATCTTGGAGCTCACATGCTAGGCTTGATAAATAGACCTATCAAAGCTAATACATGGCTCCCACAGTACATCCCCCTCTTGGCTCTAGGGACTGTGGGAGCCATGTATTGGCTTTGATAGGTCTATTTATTAGGCTTGGCATGTGAGTTTCAAGATGTTGGTGCATTGGTCTCCTAGACCTCTGAGTTGGTCATGCATCCATGCATGATGAGCCTTTGAGCCATGCTAGGTGAGCCTCTGAGTCTATACCATGCTCACTAGCCTCTGAGCCATGCTCACTTGCCTCTGAGTTAGCATGGGAGCCATGTCTAGTTCCAGACCGTCATTGCACAGTTCGATGACCGTCATTGTCATGTTCTTGGTTCCATTCCAGTAGTCACTCACCTTTCCACCATGGGGGGGTGTTATCTTCATCGTCACTTATGGCGGCTGCATCCCAACTGGCATGGTCCTTAGTTTGTTGTTTGGCAAACTTCTAGTGGCATTTGTCCTCCATATGACCAAGCTTGTTACAAAAGGTGCACTTGAGAGGCTTGAATGGCTTTGTCTTTCCATGTACTGGTGTAGGCCTGGGTTTTCATCTGCTGGTGGAGGCAAGAGCCTCTATAGTATTTGAAGAAGAGAAGTTAACCTTGGCATTCAGGTGGAGTGACTTAGAAGATGATGGACTATGAGGAAGTGGAGATGGGTTCCTAGATTTCTCAGAAGGAGCATTCTCTACGGGTTCATGTTCTCTCACTTGAATATCTTCAACAGTTCTTGAGCTTCGTCATAATCCATTTCCATTGCAATGTCCCTGTTGGCTTTTCCTTTCTGGTCACTTTCACCTTCACCTCCTGTGTATAAGCAGGGTGCTCCTCCTACTACTCCTTCCTGCTTCACAAAGAGAGCCAATGATGTATCCATTCCATGAGCTTCTTTTCAGAAGCTCTCAGGTATAGATTGAGAAAGTTGTCGAAATGTAGTCCAGATATTTGCATACATTGCACCTTCATATTTACATGTGCATCATCCTTAAATTCTAGGAACCAACCTGGTACATAGGTACAGTCATTAGCATTATCCTTTAAGAGCACCACCGAAACTTGTTACAAACTAGCTAGGCACATCAAGACAAGTACACAGAACGGGTTCATACAAAGGTGGATAGGCAGTTGCTAAGGGAAAGGAGGAGGAGGAAAAGAAGTCACCCCAAGTGCAGCTCTTTGAATTTTTACAAAAGTCCGAATGTCAAATGCAGTATCACAAATACCATGATATGTTCAGTAACGAGGATGGATTTGAAGTCTCTTCTGGCACAACACAAGGATTTTCTTGGAGAGGTGTATGAGTCCTTCAACAAGCTGACAGTTGAAGGATCTAAAGTTGTCAACAGTAAGACTTTTGTGCATATCAAGGACATTTTCGGAAATGACAGGATCAAGTATTAAATGCACAAGCTCTTTGATAGTTTTGAAGACTACCACAAGGGAATCTGCACTGTACACACAATTGCAGGATACTTGAAGAGTCACTTGCATTTGCCATATATGTACACTATGCTGATGGTTCAATTGATGACACAAAGGATAGTGATGAGGAAGAGGAAACAGAAGATAAGTTGGATCTACTAGATGCGGAAGAGAAGATCAACTCGAAAGAGGAGGAGCATGCAGTTGTAGCATTGGATCTAGTGGCCTCAAAAAATGAGACAGTAAGAGATGCTATCCTTTTGGATGACATTGAGGCTGAAAGCTCCGACCTCACTTTGCCCATTCTTCCCTCTTTCACCCGATTCCTCTCCTACCCAAACCAAAGGTGTTTGGTAGGCTTCGTTCATGAGGTACTCAAGCACGGCAAGAGGATACTTCAAGCACGGAGACAGGAGCATACTTCTTTCTTGGCTGATCCCTATCAGAGCTCTATCATGGAGTTTTTTCAGCCAGATCACATGGACCCCCACGAGACGAGGCCTAGACATGATCGTGATCCAAAGCCAGTGACGCGACAACTCAGACAAAGGGTTGACACGTAGATTACACTTGGGGATATCCCCTCCTTGTTTAGAGTTCGAGTCCGACCGATAGGGGTTATTGTAGCCCTTGTTAGGCGCAGAGCTATGACCAGGAGACGCGCTAGGGCCGCACCCGTGAGTGGCCGACATTTTGCTCCATATCTTTCCTTGACATCATAAGATGTAGCTCAGTTTTTTTAAAAATGAGAAACCAAACTTTTGTTCCCATGTGCATGTGAGTTCACTTCCCTTCAAAGTTATCAGGGGCATACTCTTTCCCATTGAAATGTAAGGTGGTGCTAGAGACAAAAGCTCTAATCTCTTGAGAGTGCTCCATATTAATTGAAAACCCTACATGAAAAATAATTCACAAGACTTTAGATACAATGCTTCAATTAAATAGCCAATAAGGCTTTAAAGTACAAACTGAAAGACAATATATTTTGCCCATCAAACTGTATTTGCCCAATCAAACTGTAATATGCCCAAGCTGAAAGACAATGCATTTTGTCCATCATACTGTAATGTGCCCAAGCTGAAAGACAATGCATTTTGCCCATCATACTGTAATGTGCCCAAGTTGTAATGTATCCACTGATACAATTATGTGTGTGTCCATTTAACAAAATCTTTGAATGGATGATCCAAAATAGCCTCAAAGGCTTTACAAGGCTCAATATATATACATGGCTTTGATTGGTTTTTTTGAAGTTCTCTCCTCTATGAATAAACTAATCTGTGCTAATCTAAGCTATACCAACCGTCAAATCGAAGAAAAAGAAAGAAATAATTTCTTTTTCATATTCATTTTAATAGGTTACCTGCAAGACAAGAGTTATAAACAAATGTTGATTCTTTTCATATATAATTAAAGTATATTTAATTTAGCAAAACATTTTAAACTAAATAAAATATACTTTAAATATACATTTATTCTAAAAAGAATTAAAAATTAAAAATATAAATACATTATTTAAGATATGTAAATTTAAATTCAAAAGTATAAAACAATTATATATTAAATTCAACAATTTTGATTTAAATAAATATATATATTCAAACTAATGAAATAAAGATTATGTAAACACATACATTATAAACTAAGGTAAAATAATTTAAAATAAAATCTTAAACTAACATAAAATAATTAAATTATAAAAATAAATTAATTAATAAGTAATGTAAGGAGTAAAGCCTCGATGCTGAAATGGTAGACATCCAAAAAATCCTTCTTTAGTACTTATAGAAATATATTTCAAGGAAAAAAATATGTTAACTTTAGTAACCTGCTGTATTTGGTTTTTCCCTATTTGTCATGACATCTTTCTGGAGTAAAAGGTATAGATGATGACATGATGTACATATAAGCAAAACTTGTATCTTTTCTTATTTATTATTGCAGATAAACATGCTATTTTCCTTTCTTAGCAACTTATTTTGACATTGCAAATGCAGAAAGTGAAGAAATCTGCTGGGGTGTTAGGTCTCAAGAGACCCCTATGGACAGAAGTCCTACCAGCTATGGCCATTCTCTTGATACTACTGCAGACTTTCCAATTCTTCTTCATTGTTCGCGAAACTGTGGGCTCCCCAATGCATACTTGGATATCTCTCTTGTTACTCAGTCTTGCATGGGTGAGCTTCTCAAGTGATTCATTGTTGAGCTGACTGCCTTTGAAAATCAAAATTGATGGGACTTCATTGGCTATAAAACTGTGGGCTCTCCAATTCCAACGCACACTTGGATCTCTCTCTTGTTTCTTAGCCTTGCATGAAGATTGATGTGATTTTAATATTTGAATGCAAATTTTCTTGAAATAATTCTGTACAAAACGAACACTCAAGCAAGGAAAATTGGAAGATAACCATGGTTGGCAAGGGAACGCAAATTGAAAAGTGCAAAGCTGTTATCCCTGGAAATATTTGAAGCTGAACTCTATGTGGAAGGGTTCTTGCAACCTTTGAGATTCACATGTTATGTTGGTGGTATCAAACCGGTATTGATAACAATTGTTGGCTTTTGTCTTGGTCATGAGAAATTAGGAGCCGAAGCCACCTGATTTGTTGGTTACGGTCCCCCTCTTCTCAGCCTCTCCTCACTCAGCCTTGCAATGCTCCCCCCCCACTTCCTCCCTTCCACCTACTATGCGCCCCCATCCCATTTCTGCCCGTTCCTCCCATCCTTCTGGCCTACTTTGCACTTCCTCCTACTCCTCCTACCCTGTTGAGGACTGTGCCACCTTGCAGCCTTAGCGGTCTGTACATGCTCCTGGCCACCTCTCTTTCCTGCGCCCCCTCCTGGGTGGCTACTTCAACCTGAGAGGTTGTCACTTCCTTTCCCATCAATTCCTTGGGCTTCTCGTGCCCCCGCCCTATGCGGATATTCCCCCACCTCGCCATTTTGCTTTGCCCACCTCTTCTAGGCGGTCTAGTCCTCCTTAGGTGGCGGCTCCTGCCCAAGTGCTGCCCTAGAAAAGAACGAGATAAGGCTCAGCAAGAAAAGAACGTGGTATGGCTTAGCAAGATCAAATTGAGAGAATACACAAGGAGGCCATGAAAGCATATTTGATTATTATCAACTTGAGCCTTATTTAGGCTTTAGCAAACGTCATTGCATCATCTCTAACTAAATCATCGCCTATATCACACATATCCCTATCCATATCTATAACACTATCACTCTCAACCAATCATTATATCACACCTCACCACAGTCACAACACCACTACAATGCTAGTTTACACAACCTCCTAGCATATTTTATTCCCATATTAGTCACTAATATCTAGCATTTCCCCCCATAGTGATAATGTGGGTAGAAAGCCCATGCATCTGGACTAGATTTGCATTTTCTCCTGGCTGTCATCAGTGGTGGCAGAGTTTGCATAATCTTCATCTCCTTTTAGCTTGGAAATACTCTTTTGACACTCTCCAATGTAGTGCCTAGGCTTGTGGTAGTAATGACACTTTTTTTTGCCTTTGTCCTTGGAGAAGTAGACTTAATCCATGTTGATTGCATCACCTTTGGATATGTTCTTCCTTGTCTTCTCCTCATGGAGAAGTAATCCAACAAGCTCTGTTGCCACATTCCAGGGTATGAGCCTTGTAGCTTAGTTAGGAAAGTCAGCACAATTAGTACAGTCCTATGAGGATTAGTACACTAAGGATGTTACTCCCAAGTTGGGACATATAGGCCACAGTTGTACTTTCATCTATTATCCTTTCTGCAAGTACACTCCATTGGTTTCTCTCCATTGCATTCTAGTTTCCTTCCACTCCACGCCACTCAAAAGTGGTATCAGAGTGAGTTCTTGCTCATGCTGCCCAACCCCCGACTCTGTTCTTGCACAGTTGTAGCCCCTGACCTGCGCGACCTGTCCAATCCCTCCATTTGTAGCTTACACAATATCCACAATAGATCAGAGTTGCTATTTCCTTTCTAGTTGCTGGTTCGTTGTCATTGCTGAGGCGTTGTACATCCATACCTACATAGGAATAACACTGCTAGTGGCCTGCTCAAAATTGCCATTTAGTGCCAGTCAACGTCGCTAGTCTGTATAGTTAGCATTGGTTAGATTCGTACCTCTGCACTCTTGTCTGCACAACTGGCGATGTCTTTGCTAGTACAATCGTACGGTTGCCGGTACAATTAGTATGACTGTATGGACTTACATTCTCTGTACATTACGACTATATCCATCTATTTGCGTTGGTGCATATTTTGCAAGGCTATAGGTGTGTCGTACACATGTCCGTACACATGTATAGATTCTACCTCTTCCATTTATAGTCTGTAAATGATTCGTCACTTATGCTCTAGCTAACAGCTCCATACTCCAATTTTAGTTTTCAGGCTGCATTTGTAGGTCTGTTGACTTTGTGACTGCTAGACTCGTCACATATTGGGGCTTTTGTGGCTATTGACAGTAAATTGCAATGCATCACAATTTGGGTTTCTTATGCATTTGCCCTCTTTTTGGCACAATTGCCCTCCTCAAATTTGGGGTTTTTGACCAATTTGCAGCCAATTGCTTTACAAAGTGTCTGGTGAGGCTTGTCCCACACTTTGGCTTGCTAGAAATAGGGGCTTTTGTTCCCATTACTTTGCATTGTCCTTTGTACCTTGGGGATTCTCAGACTTGGACATAGTTTTTTTGGACAAAGTTTTCCTGGGGGATTTTTGTAGGCCAAACTTTTGTAGGAGAACTTTTGTAGTCGGCCTTTGTGGGAAGCTTTGTGCATTTGGCTCAGAAATCTGAAATCCCTCTCCATTGACCCCTTTGATAAGCACCTAGCTGTAGTCTTATCTGTACAAAGAGGAAACCCCTCTAACCCAGCCATCTAAGATCCAAAACGATGAAGGGTGCCCTCTAGGAAATCCCAATCTACCTTATGCAACCGCAAACTGATTGCTTTTGCCAGAATATTATAAAAGGTGCCCAAGAGAGTCATTGTCCATTATTGTGACACCAAATTTCTGCAAACCCCCTTTGGAATGAGGTGGATGAGACCCTCTGTGAGTGAGTTAGGCATAGCACCAGAGTCCCAAACGCCGTGTAGGGCTAAGGTAATGGGATCCCCAATCTCATCCCACCGGGCAATAAAAAAAGATGGTTAAAGCCCATCTGTAACCTGGGCACTTGCCCTTATAGATGGTAAGAAGTGCAGCGCTGAATTTCATATTGGTGAAAGATGCATCCAGTGAGACTCTCATATATGGTTTCACCAATAGTGGAATATGCTTCTAAATATGAAATGTGGCATCATCTTTGACTGCTGCATCTGGATCTGTTGTGAGAAGAGAGGCATAAAAAATAGTAGCTATGGCATCGGGATTTGTCTACAACATCCTATCTGAGTCAATAAGCTGTTTATTTGGTCTTGCTCGCTCGACATCGCTCGCTTGATCGACTGCCTCAAGTACAGGAATGGTCTGCATTCGATATTTCCATGTGCCATGATTGGAGTTGTCTAGCTTAGCAGATGCCTCTAGATTGAGTTTGCTAGTTGTAGACATGGTGCAAGATGTGTACTCAAAGTGTCTGTGAAATCACTGTCTGAATCAAATGCGAAACATTGACTGTGGCAAATGAAATCTGTACTATTAGTGAAGGTAGAATTGCAATAGTCATGAATAGAGAAGGAATGCTTATTGACTCTATTACCCATCTAAGTCCAAAATATTCTTGTTCATGGAAGGCATATTCTACTCTTCGATCTAACAGTGTCTGCTGATGAGCCATTGCGGAGCAAGGCTCCTGAATCCAATCATCTGTAGGCCCCCTTTTCTCTTCTCACTCCTCGCTCCTGCACCCCCCCTTCTCGCTCCTCGCTCCCGCTCAGCCCCTCGCTCCTCGCTCCTCACTCCCCTCACTCCCCTCAACCACCCCTCGCTCTCTGCTCTGCCCCCTCCGTTGGCGCTGCTCCTCCCGCTCCAACTCCTCCCTGGGCGCTGCTGTAGCTACCTGCACCCCCCTTCTCGCTCCTTGCTCCCACTCAGCCCCCCGCCCCTCGCTCCCGCTCAGCCCCCCTTCTCGCTACCCGCACCCTCCCTTCTCGCCCCTCGCTCCCGCTCAACCCCTCGCTCCCAGCCCCCCTTCTCGCTACCTGCACCCCCCCTTCTCGCTCCTTGCTCCCGCTCAGCCCCTCGCTCCCCTCAGCCACCCCTCGCTCCCCTCAGCCACCCCTCGCTCCCCACTACCCCCTCACTCAGCCACCCTCCCTCCTTTTCTGCTCATCCACCGCCCCCCCCCCCCCCTTCTCTGCTGCCTCGCCACTTTTTTTTTTGTTTGTTTGTTTGTTTTTTGGAAAAAAAAAAAAAGGAAACCACAATCACCTTTAAAAAATAATAATAAAAATCCTCGCCATCTTAGCCTCTCCTCCTTCTCTACCTCTTGGCTGCCTCTCCACTTCAGGCTTCCGCACTGCCTCTCCACCACCTCGCACTGGACGTGCCTTCCATTATGGGGGGGGGGAACCGGTGCTCCCGGCTGAACATTAACACTAAGATTTGCACCCGCACCCCAAGAGAATGGGGGACAAAGCCAAGAAAGACGAAAATAACAACAATAAAAAAAAGCAAACGACACAACTGAATTTGGAGGATGTGAACACACGTTACAACCGAAGTGGACTCGGGGTAAACAACAAGGCAAAGGTAGGACCTGCCTCAGCTTCTTCAGCCTCTATCTCTACCTCAACCTCAACCTCAACTCCCGCTACAATGTCAGTTTCGTTTTCAGCTCCAACCTCAGCTCCCTCTATCTCTATCTCTACTTCGACTTCAGTCCCCGCTTCAAGCCCAGCTCTAGTTCCAGTCTCAGCTCCACCCATGCATAATGATCTCATTAAGGTGTGTCCTTGGGTTGAGTAGAAGCTTACATAGTGTACTTTAGAATGATTACTTGGTTGCATGTATGTATAGAACAAAATTTTGATGTTTTTGAATAAATTTCTATATCCTATAGTCTTCAAGATGCATGCTTCACATGAAATATAGCACTTATAATGCTTTAACGGTCTCATTCCAAATACTCGATCATTGACATACTCATGCCCATGGCGCCGGTTGTTGTTCCCTTTCCCTCTTCTCCTGTTACAGCTCTCGCACAGCTTATGACCCCTACTTCGGAGGTGTCATACACTATGCCACATTATGCTTCACTCTCCCCTCTCCCTCCCAGTCAGCCCACCCTCCCACACCCCGTTGGGACTGCCTCATCCATTCCACTGTCATCTCCGTTCCTCACTCAGCCACCGTCCAGTTTTCGGACTCAGTCCCACTCTTTCATGCCACAGTCACCACAGTTTCAGCGTGGACATGGGTGGATTGACACACCAGAGGCCCATGAGACCCTACTCACGGAGATACATAGTTTTTGTGAGCGTGAGATGGAGCTGGCTCGCTTCGCACTGGAGCATGTCCGCTTCAACCAGGAGTAGAGCCGCATCATACAGGAGTAGGCTAGGGCCATTCGGGAGCAAGCGGGTCTTATTCAGGGACTCAGACAGGATATCATGCAGCTCCAACAAGAGGTCACAGCCATACACACTGCCCCAGGGAATATGCCGGTGGTCGAGGCACAGATTGCGAGCATGCAATCTGCTATTGAGGAGACTTCCAGATGGGTTGACGTGGCCAAACGAGAACCTGCAAGGGTCACCGTTTCGGCTACCCTCATGGAGCAGCAGCAGAGAGCCAGTAAGGCTCTCAACATAAGAGTACGCGGGATCCCACGCACTGAGGCTACACCGATGGTAGATGCGACTGCGTTCGTGTGTTTGGATGTCCCAATACATGACATCCTTAGCAAGTATCCTTTACTTTTGAAGGGGAAATTCTACAAGCAGTCACATCATACAAGAATCTCGGGCTTGAGTTTGAGAACAACTACAAGTTGAATGGAGAGAGAGAGAGAGAGAGAGAAAGAAAGAAAGAAAGAAAGTGTATTATTGTCCACTAGAGGCCAAAAAGGGCCCATGGGACATCAAGAACTCTGCATACAAGATAGCACAAAATCAAAGTGCCCCAAAGAAGAGGCATCGTCGAATATCATCTAAGTGCTACGCAATATAATGCAAGTGAAAGTACATAATGTCAAATCTGAGCCTAAATACAGAGTAAACTAGATGCAAGGAAACCGCCCCCGGGTGCAAAATGGGGGGGATGAGCACAATATGCCAATGCAAAGATACAAGTCCAGGTGTCACGGAGTCTGAGAACCAAAATAATACTGGAAATCCTGTCCATCGACTCTGCCTCCTGCTATGAGAGTACAAATCTGGGCAAAGGTGAGGTGAGCGGCTGGTGGGGCAAGATCTCCATGAGTAAGTCTCCTCCGAAATGCTGCCATCATCCTGGATCGTCTGGAGATGAAGCGGCGAGTACGTCCCCTATGTAACAAGATCCTGCGGCGCCTACAAACCATCTCATATGTACAGCCACATGGTGGAGGCATGTGTCCTGTGTGGGCTCTGCCGTCCTCGTGCTCCTCGACATCCCCATTTGCTGCCGTTTATCAGTCCATCGTTGACTTTTCTAGCCGCGGAGAAGTCCTTCTAGTGGAAGACTTCAACGCGAGGACAAGGGCCTATCAAGTACCACTTCTTGATTTCAGAGATGATTCCACTCTACTGCAGATGTTGACCTTGAGGAGGCAGGTATGCTATGGGTTTCGGCTGACAGGCGAGGTCCACTCTCATCCTATTTGCAGGCCCTATTAGACCTAGGCAGAATACATGATCTCATTATCTATAATGGTCTTGACAGATGGCCCGCTTCAGGTGGTTTCACATGCTTTCCACATGGGGGGGGCTCCAGTGTTGTTGATTACATCATGGGATCCCCTGTCTTTACATCTCGCATTACTGACTTCACTATAGCACCTCTCCCCCCAGGGGCTGATTATACATACCTTTTCTTTCGCATCTCCACCTCCCTTCGCACAGCACCTTCCACCCCACTCGGTGCTTACTCCACCTACCACGATATACGCTTTGATCGGGATCACTAACCTTCTTACTCTGGCCGTCTGTACATACTTCTCGCTTATATTGACTTCATATCCCTTTTAGAGGATCGTGCTGCCCTTGTCACCCACTCACTACATGAGGCTACCATTCACGCTTTTCCCTACACCACCCGCTCCACCCGTCCACCACCCCCTGGAACCGTACCCTGTAATAGTTGGTACGATGATGAGTGTAAGGCCTTATGCTGTCAAACTCAAATTCGAAACCAAAAACAGTCTTCCGAGCGCACCATATACGCTACGTGAATACCGTAGACGGGTACGGAGGAAGAAACTAGACTTCGCTCGTCGAAACGAGGAGGAGCTACTGAACATTTTGTTTAGTAACAACTCTAAGGACTTCTGGCGGAGATTTCTAGAAGGACGGTCCCCTCCGCCACTCACTGACACCCAAATTTGGTTTGATTATGCACGCACACTTTATGACATCCCAAATCAGCGAGTCCCTAGCCTCTCACACATGCCTCGTCCCACATCCTGCACCCTCTTCACTAGAGGAGGGGTAAAGGATGCTGTAATGAAACTTCATAATGGCCGAGCGAAGGTCCAAGGATCATGAGGGGCTATGCACTGAGTTCATTGCATATGGGATTAACCTCCTAGCCCCGATCTTAGCAAAGCTTTTTAACGAAGCGGTTTGTTTGGGATTTCCACACACTTGGACCATTAACACTATCTCACCCATCCACAAGGCAGGGGATCCCATGAGCCCGCAGAACTACAGGACCATTATGATTGGACATGTCATGTCCAAGATTTATGCATCAGTACTTGACTCCGAGGTTAGCGGACTTGCAGAGTGTCGAGGACTCAGAGCAGCAGGACAAGCCGGATTCCGGCATGATCATGGAACCATGCACCACATTCTGACGCTCAGATGTATCATCGAGGAGGCGAGGTCATGGAAGCAGAGGGTTTATTGTTGCTTTGTGATTTTCGCAAGGCATTTGACACGGTCCCGAGAGCCCGCCTCATACGGCGCCTACAGGACTTGGGTTATGACCAGGAGATCATTTAGGCTGTCATGGCACTTTACGAGAGTTTTTGGGAGAGTTCGGGTAGGATCCGGGTGGACAAACGAGATCATGAGTACCATCGGGGCCAAATAAGGGTATCCTTTGTCGCCTACCTTGTTTGGCCTCTACATTGACGAGCTTGAGACAGTGATGCAGACACAGGGGGGTGTAGGTTGCTCTCTTGCGGGCACGCTGATCCAGAGTTTGCTCTATGCAGATGGCATGGCTTTTTTATCTTCCTTAGCAGAGGGGCTTCAGAGACACCTAGACACACTGCAATCCTTTTGTGAGTCTCATGATTTGAAGGTCAACTTGGGTAAAACCAAGGTCATGATCTTGAATACATCTCAAGCCATCATGCGTCAGGAGCAGTTCACATTTGCGGGGTCATCTATTGAGATAGTTTCATCATACACTTATCTTGGGGTTATCTTCTCCGAACCGAGCTTCACTATGAGACCCGCGATGCAGGCACGCTTGAGTAGAGGGTATGCCTCATTGGCCAAGCTAGAGAGGCAGTGCTTCCGCTCATACTTTTAGGATCCACGCACCAAGGGGTTGCTTTTTGTCTCCTTGGCTCACCCAGCGGGGATGTACTATGAGAGATTGTGGAGAGAGAGAGAGCAAGAGAGTGAGAGCTTGAGAGCTGAAAGCTTGAGAGCTGAGTTGCAATAGAAGAGTGTAAAGAGTACAACTCAAAGAGTGAGAGATAAGGTTTTGTCCTAGTGACAAAACCTTAGTAGTCACTAACCATAGTTAGTGAACTAACTGCGGTTAGGGGGAAAAACCTCTTAAAGAGGGAAAAGTGCCCCTAACTAGCTTATTAAATTACATTGGTCACTGCTGAATTATATCTATAATTCTAACACCCCCCTAGAGTGCCAATGTCATGTACAAGGCTGATCAATCACCAAACGGATATAAGTTCAGGGCACTGCGAAATGCCTCAAACTTTTCACATGGTAGTGCTTTTGTGAAAATATCTGCAACGTTGTCATGTGTGGACACAAAGATCATATGGATCTCTGCTGCATGCAACTTCTCTCTAACGTAGTGATAGTGAACCTCAATGTACTTCGTGCGAGCATGAAACACTGGATTCTTTGCCACTGCAATGGCACTCTGACTATCAGTGAGAATTGGAGAAGGACCCTCCAAAGACAGATGAAGATCAGCAAATAGACGTCGCAGCCATACACATTCAACTGTTGCTGTGAAAGCTGCCCTGTACTCAGCTTCACATGATGAGGTAGCCACTGTAGATTGTTTCTTGCTTAGCCAGGATATGCAAGATTTACCCAAAAAGAAACAATTGCCACTAGTGGACTGCCTAGTGTCATAATCACCAGCCCAATCTGAATCACTGTAGGCATGCATCTGCAAGTCACCCCCCCTGGGAAATAGCAAGCCAAAAGACTTCGTGCCCTGCAAATAACGGAAGATGTGCTTAACTGCCTGCCAATGCATAGTTTTTGGACTGTGCATGTACCTGCTCACTTGAGATACTGCAAACTGAATATCAGGTCTAGTGTTGCAGAGATATATGAGGCATCCAACAGCGTGACTGTAAAGTGTGGCATCAACTCATTCTCCTGCATCATGCATTGTGAGTTTCAGCCCCGGCTCCATGGGAGTGGCTATGGGCTTACAATCATACATGTTAAATCTGTCCAAGAGTTTCTGCACATACTTAGACTGAGACATAACAGTGCCACATGTCTCATGAGAGAACTGGATCCCCAAATAAAAGTGAAGCAGCCCCAAATCTGACATGTCAAAGTTGGTCTACAAATCAGCTTTGAAATCTGCAATTTTGTCTTCATTGGACCCTGTGAGCAGTAAGTCATCGACATAAAGAAGGATGACTAAAATTTCCCCCCCATCCATCTTGATGTAGAGGGTGCTCTCAGTAGGACTATTGTGCAGCCCCTTGCTGGTCAAAAAGGCATGAATCTTGGCATACAATGCACGAGGGGCTTGTTTCAGCCCATATAAAGCTTTGTTTAGCTTGCATACTTGAAGTGCATTTGCTGTAATTTCAAAGCCTGGAGGTTGTTTGACATACACCTCTTCCAGCAAGTCTCCATTTAAGAAGGCTGTTTTTATGTCCAACTGATTAACATTCCACTCAAAATGTGCAGCCATTGCAATAACTGATCGGATGGTGGTCATCCGGGATGTAGGAGCGAATGTCTCCTCATAATCTATGTCCTTTTTCTGAGCATAGCCTTTAGCAACCAGCCTTGCCTTGTATCTGTCAATGGAGCCATCTGGCTTCCGTTTGACCTTGAAAACCCATCGTGTGCCAATGGCATGTTTACCTGGTGGCAAGTCTACAACATCCCAAGTCTGATTTTTTTCAATGGACTGCAACTCATCGTGCATGGCATTCATCCAATGCACATTGTCCTTTGCCTCTTCGAATGTGGCAGGCTCCTCCTCATCAAGAAGAGTACCTGCATATGCTGATTCCACTGAATTAGCACCTTCCATGTGCCTTGCTGCACTGCGAGTCCTGCCAGGTAACGGAGCATCAATTTTACTCTCCCTGAGAGTCTGTAACAGCCAGTTTGGGACTGTTTTTGCTGCATGTATGTCTGCAATTTCTTGCTGCACCACGTGTTCCATTGCCTGTGGAGGTGGCAAGACATCCTGTGGCAGAACTAAAGCATCGGGAGGTGGCTGTAAATTCTGATTTGCATCAGTAATATCAGCAGGGGAACCCAAGGCAATGGGTAGCAACCCCTCAAAGACATCCTTTGAAGAAGAAGGCATTTGAAATTCAGCCTGAGTGTGAGCTGAATTTTCAGCAAATATCACATCTCTACTGACAATGGTCTTGCGTGTAGCAGGATTGTAGAGACGGTACCCCTTGCTTTCTGCACTGTACCCAACAAATATGCACTTAATGGCTTTATCTGACAACTTGTGCCTAAATTCAACTGGCACATGAGCATAAGCAAGGCATCCAAAGACTCGGAAATGATCCACTGAAGGCTTTCTCCCATTCCAGACCTCATAGGGAGTTTTTGTTTTTAAAGCCTTAGTGGGAGCCCGATTCAAAATGTAATTGGCACACATCAGACCCTCAAGCCAGAATTTGTGAGGCATGTGTTTGCTTTTCAGCATACATCTGTCCATCTCCATGAGAGTTCTATCTTTCCTCTTAGCTTTGCCATTTTGCTGAGGGTCCAGCCTCACTGTGAGTTGATGCACAATACCCTTGCCTTTCAAAAAAGCATCAAAATCTGCAGACAAGTATTCCCCACCTCTATCTATGCGCAATGTCTGTATCTTGACTCCGGTTTCATTTTCAACCATGACTGAAGAGTGTTTAAACACCATGAACACTTCTGATTTGCGCTTCAGCCCAAAGACCCAAGTGAAATTGGAGTAATCATCAACAAAGGTAACGAAGTAGAGATGACCACCCAATGATGGAGTCCTCATGGGACCACAAACATCACTGTGTATAAGCTGTAATTTGCGGACAGCTTTAACTGAACCATCCTTTTTGAAGGGGAATCTATGCATCTTGCCTAAAATGCACCCTTCACAGGCATGTGGAGGAGGTATCTCAAGAGGTGGCAATGCATCGACCATGGAATGCTTCTGAAGTGTCATCAAGCTGTTGTAATGCATGTGGCCATATCGGGCATGCCATAATTCTGCATTCTACATGGCAGTAGTAGGGGTAGAAACTGCAAGAGCATGGGCTGCTCTTTTCTCAAAAAGATCAAGCTGAAAAAGCCCACGCAGTAGAGTACCAGATAATCTTAAGGCATAATCATCTTCCCTGTCTCGGACAGCACATTTGTCATCCTCAAAGATGACCTGAAATCCAGCTCTGTTAAGAGTGGACACTGAAAGAAGATTTTTGGTTATACCAGGCACATATAAGACATCTGAAAGTCTGAAAATTGAGCCATCAATGGCAGTAAGCTCAACATCTCCTGTGCCACGTACTGAATATGATGAGTTATTGGCACAAGTGACTTTCTTACCAACGGGAGGTGGATGCAAGGAAGTAAAAAGACACTTCCTAGAAGTGATGTGCTTGGATGCACCGCTGTCAAAATACCAAGTGTTCAGTGTTTCATTGACACTGAGAGCAGATGCATCCGTAGAAGAGTCATAACTGCAAGTCAAAAATGCATATGTATCATCATTACAAGTGGCTGTACTATCCCGAGCATCTGGAGCAGCCAGCCTAGAATCTGAAATGCAAGATAAAAAGGCATAATCCTGTCCAACAAAGTTGGCTGCAGCATCACCACTGTCAGATGCATGAGGAGCTGAATCTGAAACAGCCATACCGGAGCTGTTTTTCTTCTCTTTTGCAAGCCTTTTCCTGCATTCTGCAATGTGATGACCTGGCTTTTTGCAGTAGTGACAAAAACCCTTCTTCTTGGGCTTACTTGCATCATTTTTAGCCTTTTGTGAAGGCTGTCCTGACCCACTGGAAGGCTGATTTACTGATGTCTTTGCCTGTCCCTTTGTTTTTTATTTAAACTTTGAGAGCATAGCTTGTTCACCTGCACGTGAAGCCAAGTTTTTCCTGGTCTGCTCTTCCTGAAGCAGAAGTCCTATCAACTCATGAAAAGTGAGAGGATTTGCACCCCCCCTCAATGATAAGTTCAGCGAGGTATGAAAGCTGAGATAAGACTCAGGAAGAGAATTTAGAGTGGTAGTAATCATCTCTGAATCAGGAATAATCTCATCTATGTTTAATAATTGCTCTCTGAGATCCTGTAGCTTTGTGAGGTGGACTGACATGGAGTCACCCTCTTTTATATGTGTATTATTTAACTCTCTTTTCAAGAAGGATACCCTTGCATCATTCCGGGCTGCATACATGCTTTCTGAAATATCCCACGCTGCCTTCGAGGTCTTACACGACCGGATATGCGGAATGATAAATCTTTTCACTGAAAGAGAGATGCATGACAAAGCTAAGGCATCCCGTGAATCCCATCTCTTCTGCTCTGGAGTAGTGGCTATAGCTGCACCAACAACTTGTTCTGCAGTTGCACCCTGTGCACGACCTCTTCCACCTCCTTGCTAAGGAGGGGTATTAGGTGCCATACCTGCTGGTCGGATCTCACCCCCATTCACATAATCCCATAAATTGCGAGAAATCAGAATATTGCGTACCATAAAACTCCAGAGGGAGTAGTTGGTACCATCCAACTTGTCTTCCTGTGAAAGACCACCGAACTGGAAGTCATTCTGATTTTGTTGGGCCATATCTGAGAAAGAGATTTAAGCAGATACAAAACTGAATTCCCTTATTGGGAATGAAATGCACAACTCCCAAAAAACACAGCCAAGCACTGCTTGTAAATGCAACTGAGATTTCTGTACTTGCACTGTCAGAAATCTGTCCAAGCATCAAAAACTCTCTAGAATCTGCCAAAAGTGCTGCAAAACACTTCAAGAAAGGCAGTATGAACTGAAAACTCTAGAAATTGCTCTCCCAACACAAAAGCCCCAAAATAGGCCTGAAATTGCAACCGGAAAGGGGCAAATTGATCAAAAGCCCCAAATGTTGCAAGAATTGCGCTCTGTCTGCAAAAGCCCCAAATTTCACTGCGAAATTGCAGTGTAATTACAAAATCCCCAAATTTCTTCAAGAAATTGTACTGCAAAACTAAAAGCCCCAAATTTCGAGCTTGAAATTGCAACCTAAAAGGGGCAGAAGTACAGAAAGCCCCAAATTTTGCAATTTCAGCAGAAAGCCCCAAATTTTTTTTTGGGCTAAACCTCTTAATCTGCCTGCAATGTCTGCTTCACAAGCAACAATGAACCCGAAAATACCCAAATGACTGCAGAGATCTGCAAATGTCTGCACCAAACAGGATGCCCCAAATTCTTCCAAAAAACTAAGCCAAACAATGGCTGTCTGCAAGATGTTCATGCCTAAGATCACCTGCAAACTGTACGGACAGATAGTACGGAACTGTCAGTCTGTCTGTACGGCAGTTTGTATGGAAATGTACGGAAGATTGTGAACAACCATACGTACTGTACGGCAACCAGCATCCAGCGATGTACGGAGGACTGCAACTGTAGGGCGCCGCACGTGCGGTACGGAAACGCAGATCCAGTACGGAAGAGGTACGTGCTAGTACGGACGACGTATACGCAAGGCTGTACGAAATGTACGGCGAACGTACGGACGACGATGCGGAAGGTACGACCAGTACAGAATGCACAGGTACGGTGGGTACAGCTGAGTACAGGCAGGTACAGGCGAGTGGCATAGGGTACGGATTTTGTACAGTCGTACGGATTGTACGGACAGTCGTTTGATTGCTTCGAGCAGGTACGGGTCAAACTTCAAGCTGGTACGGACGGCAGGATGAAGCATCAGGTGCACGAACTGTACGGGCACAAGGAGCTTGGGCTGGAGGCAAGAGCTCAACGAGGAAGGAGTGGGGAGCAGGATCAGCCTGCTCTGATACCAAATGTGAGAGATTGTGGAGAGAAAGAAAGAAAGAAAGAAAGTGTATTATTGTCCACTAAAGGCCAAAATGGGCCCATGGGACATCAAGAACTCTGCATACAAGATAGCACAAAATCAACGTGCCACAAAGAAGAGGCATCGTCGAATATCATCTAAGTGCTACGCAATACAATGCAAGTGAAAGTACATAATGTCAAATCTGAGCCTAAATACAAAGTAAACTAGATGCAAGGAAACCGCCCCTGGGTGCAAAATGGGGGGATGAGTACAATATGCCAATGCAAAGATACAAGTCCAGGTGTCACGGAGTCTGATAACCAAAATAATACTGGAAATCCTATCCATCGACTCTGCCTCCTGCTATGAGAGTACAAATCTGAGCAAAGGTGAGGTGAGCGGCTGGTGGGGCGAGATCTCCATGAGTAAGTCTCCTCCGAAAAGCTGCCATCATCCTGGATCGTCTGGAGATGAAGCGACGAGTACGTCCCCTATGTAACAAGATCCTGCGGCGTCTACAAACCATCTCATATGTACATCCACAGGGTGGAGGCATGTGTCCTGTGTGAGCTCTGACCTCCTCGTGCTCCTCCTGGTCTCTGTCCTCTGGTATAGCGTGTGCCTGAGCTCTATCAGGCTGGGCTCTATCACGCTCCGGTCTGTGCTGATGGTCTCTGAGGTAGTCTCGTCGAAGCATAGTGGCCTCCCTGACATAAAGAGCTAGGCAATGCTGATCCTCGTAGTCCATCACTCGTGAGAGAGGTCCAAAGCCATCCGTGAAGAGACAGTGGAATCTACCTCTGAGCTCATAATATAGCGGGCATCTGCAAATGAAGTGCTCCTCTGGCTCCACCTCTCCCATGGTGCAACAAGGGCAGCAGATCCTGGTCTCTCGGCCTGGTCGCCATCCATCCTCCATGCGTCGCATCCTACCAGCCTCTATCTCGAGCTGATGCGAAGAGACTCTAAGCTGGCCAAGGGCAATCCTCAGTGAGTGGTACATGTGGATACCTGTATAGCCTGGTGGAATGACAAATCCATCCTCTGAGATCCGAAGGAAGTGGTCACGATATGTGGCCATCTTCGTCGGAAGCTGCGTGGGATAAATCCAAGTGCGATACGTATGAAGCTGCAGCAAGTCTGCTCTCGTGACCTGGCTAAGCTCGTGGCGAGTCAACTCGACATGAGGGGCATCTATGCTGTATCGGAAGGGAGGCAGTCTATCCATGTCTAGTCCAAGAGATGTGAGCCACCTAGTGAGTCTGAAGTACCAGTAGTGAGAGAGAGCAAGAGACTGAGAGCTTGAGAGCTGAAAGCTTGAGAGCTGAGTTGCAATAGAAGAGTGTAAAGAGTACAACTCAAAGAGTGAGAGATAAGGTTTTGTCCTAGTGACAAAACCTTAGTAGTCACTAACCATAGTTAGTGAACTAACTGCGGTTAGTGGGAAAAACCTCTTAAAGAGGGAAAAGTGCCCCTAACTAGCTTATTAAATTACATTGGTCACTGCTGAATTATATCTATAATTCTAACATGTACGGCAGTCCTTGTTGGGGGCCAGACTTGTCGGATCAGAGTGGGCCTGTGTGGAGCGGCTACAGGTTCTCATGCTATCACGGATGATTTGTGGTAACTCATCCGTTCCTCACCAGATCATTCAAGCTGAGTTTGGGTCACCCCCTTTACAGCTAGATGCTGCATTTCAGGTCCTCACATATCTGTACCGAGTTAGGGAATATGGGGATTATACCTCGGGGCGTAGCAGGCTACCATGGATAGCTCTATCCTCTTCTATGGCACTTGCAGCAGGAGGAGATCAGAGGTGCTGGTATGCACGTACAGAGAGATGGTTTGAGCGACTGGGGCTATACATGGATAGGCTACCTCCCTTCCAGTATAGCATGGATGCTCCGTTCTCTCCCCTCTTATCACACGAGGTCAACTAGGTTATCCGTGAGGATCTACTACAGCTACACACTTTTTGGACCTGGTTGGAACCGAGTGAACTCCCAGTGAAGCTTAGCTTCTACAGAGATTACTTCTTACATATCACAGCAGAGGGTCTCATTGACCCACCAAGATACACACAGATTCACCTACCCCACTTGATGAGGATCTCTCTTGGGCAGTTCCGGGTCTCTTCACACAGACTTCGCATCGAGAGTGGCAGAGCAGAGCGACTACCCAGGGAGCGGCGCATATGCACACTATGTGACATACAGGAGGTTGAGACAGAGGAGCATTTCATCTTCAGGTGTCATGTGTACTATGAGATCCGAGGATGTTTCCACTGCCTCTTCAGAGATAGTTATGGGATTTTAGCCCATTTCCTCTCCTACCCAGACCAGCGGTGTTTGGCAGGTTTCATTCATGAGGCACTTCGACACCGCGAGAGGATACTCCGAGCACGGAGGTAGGAGCAGACTTCTTCCTCGGTTGATCCCTCTCAGAGCTCTATCACGGAGTTCTTTCAACTAGATCACATGGACCCCAACAAGACGAGGCCTCGACATGACCGTGACCCTGAGCCCGTGACCCGATAGCTTAGACAGAGGGTCGACACACATATCACACTTGGAGACATCCCCTCCTTGTTTAGAGTTGGAGCCTGACCGACGGGGGTCACAGTAGCTCTGGTTAGACGCAGAGCTACGACCAAGAGATATGCCAGGACCGCACCTCTGAGTGGCCGACAACACTCTATTGCCGACTTCATGCCTCCACTGCCTCATCCATCCTAATATCTTGCTGTTGCTGGGGATGATGTTGATATTGATGATGATGTTGAGATTGATATATAGTCGACCATCGACATGACTATGTTGTACTTAGGACTTAGTACTGCCATTCTGCATTTTTTGCATTTTTGCATTTTGCATTGGTATGGATGATCGTTTAGTAGCTCCACTACCACAGCTCGTTGTATCAGGATTTTCACAGTCTCATAGACCCATCGGTCTTCCAAAGACTTTAATAAACTTTCTTTCTTTCTTTCTTTTTTCCCTTTGTAGGGCTACCAACTGCTGGCAAAGAAACAATTTTCTGTTTGAGAACCCCATGTCTCTTGGTACTTTTGATCGGATAATAGAAGTTACTAATACTAGAAAGGGCCGTTGCCACATTTGAAGGCAATAGTACTCGACCTTGCATATGAGACACCCAAATTTGTAAAATTGTCTCTATGAGGTCCTCCTTTGCATAGAAGGCATATGAAATCTTGATCCTGGTAGGGTGACCTCTTCTATGAGGCTCAGAAATCATCAAAACCACTGGAAAGTGGTCTGAGGTAGAAACCGACGGAGAAATGCATACTGATCCCCACCTTGATCCAAGCCCAATTGTGAACATAAAATTTGTCAATGCGTGTAGGGATGGGCATCTGAGATATCCTTTTCGACCACAGAATAGGAATGATTGTGACTGACTGTGAAAGGCATCATCCATCCAAACATCTCTACCACTGAACTGAAATAGAAAGGCATCCTAGGAGTTTGGGACCTACCTCACGAGAGACTTCTGAGGCTAGCACTAGAGTCCTCTATACAACTAGTAGAGAGTGGGGTAGGTACAGCATGGTTTGCACGCATCACTGCATGGTTTGCCAGTCATGGCATTTAGATGGATTTGCTTCCCCCATTTCAGTATAGCATGGATGCACCGCCCAAGTTGATCCCACGGGATGAGATTAATTGTAGCATACGGTTAGATCTCCTCCAGCTCCACACATCTCGCACTTGGGGGGGGAACCAGGAGTTCCCCACCAAGACCCAGCTCTACAATGACCACTTTCTGAGAGTATTGGAGGATGGGCTCATCATCAGACTTGAGGACAGAGGAGTCTCACACGCATTGAGGATTGCCATCGGACAGATGCGGGTCTTGTCCCATCAACTGAGGATCGAGATAGGGAGAGCTACACGCATACCCAAAGAGTAGCGGACTTGTAGGTTGTGCACAATGGGGGCAGTCGAGACAGAGGAGCACTTTCTATGTGTTTGCCCAACCTACTATGAGATTCGAGGGCACTACCATTGCCTTTTTCAGGAGGGGTACGGCTTTGGCCCACTCTCACGATTGATTCACCTCCAGGACCAGGTCTGCTATATCGGGCTCTACCTAATGGAGATGCGACGACATAGGGAGACACTACTACGACATATCAAAGAGCAGCATGATGGGACCACCGCACCACATGGTACAAAGGTAGACCGAGCGCAGAGACATGTCACAGATTTCTATGCATTTGACTCAGCCCAGGGCACTCTGGGATAGAGGAGGAGGAGCTAGCCAACATGAGAGATATATGGATCGGTGGAGAGAGCCGACACAACACTGCTAGGCGAGGGACACAAAGACCGTACACGATGCGACAGGCGACCAGAGCACACACGATCGAGGTTCGACCTATTTCAGCTCTCCTTAGCGGAGATCTTGACCGAGGCAAGGCTTTGGTGCATCCATTGTAGATAGTGATTGGCATTTCCATTGCAGCAGCAATTTGTCTTTGTGTGTGCATTGATTCAACTTGTGTGTTGGTGGGTATTGTAGTCTAATAGACCTCCCCATTTTCTTTCAATCTCTTTTGATAACAAATTTGAAATTTGCACGCTGGTTGATTTTGAGTAGAAGTTCCAAATGATTGATCAGCCACATAGATGAACTTAAGGAGACTTATTATGATGGAGACTCTTTAATTTTTAGGATTAATATCAAGTTGTTCAGATTCTTGAATCTTGTAGGGCTTCAAAAGATTGACAAGAAGAGTTTTCTGCATATTTTGCACAATCCTATCTTTGCAATTTTGTAATATATAAAATGTATCACACTATCAAGCTACTCATTGGTTGGTTTGGGTGGAGGCCTTGATTGTTTCCCCATTGTATATTCAGACTTTCTGTTCAAATTGCTAGCAAGACCTTTTTGTTGTAAGAAATAGAATCTTACAAACCAAAACTAGAAACCTGTCATTGCATTTCAGAAGGCCTGTGTTAATGAAGCAATCTGTAAATTACTTATCATTTGTCTTTATTTGGTAATTTAGATCTTCTTTTTGAGTATGAGTTTCTTTAATCATTGAATATTTTGATAGGTATCCTCATGGTGGGTGTTACATTACTATTATGAGATGGTCATGGCTAATTACCGGCTCCTTCATTTTTGGTGGTTTTTGAGAGCATTTTTCCATATTCCATTTCTATACGCAATGTTGACAAAGGTATGAAACAAGACTTTCAATAGACTACATAAATGTCATTTGAGGATCACATGCACAGAAAATACCAATTTGATCAATTTTTAAAACAAGCAGTCTCAGATGAAAATGTGACTTCTAGCCTTATCAATACCACTATTGATTTGTGATGAAGAAAAACTGAACTGCAGTTACAAATTGAAAGATTTTCTAAGAACACATAAAACGGCAAAAGTATATCTAAGAGCAAAGTTGCCTGTTGGACACAAAATAAGAAGGAGAAGATCGCAGTTGGAGGAGGATTCACTATGGAAACTCTACTGCTCCTCTTCCTCATCCTCTTTTGTCTCTGTAATTCTTTGGAGCTCCTCATATTTCCCTTTACATCTCTTGTATGACGCCTTGTATTTTCACTTTTTGTGTGAAACATGTCACTTGGGAAGTAAGCAAGCTCATTTCTACCTGAGATATGCGCTTAAATATTGACAGAAACTTAGTACGAAGACTTTGTATAAATGGATGCTCAAGTATGTGTGGGTGTGTGGGTTTGTATGTGTGAGAGCATATTTTATACTATGGTCTACACCCACTGTTGGGTGTTGATGACGTCAGTGGGGATGTCATAGTAGCTAGTCCCTGCTATGCGTGATGGAGTTTATGGTTTTCAATCTTATGAGTGATTATCGTGAGATTGAAACTGCACTATGTTGTGTTTTTAGAGGATGAGTTTGGGAATGTTCCTAGATTCATCTAGGTATATAAAAGCTCTCTTGCAAGGACATGTGGTGAGAAGTGTATTCTGCAATATCGAGGTTTTATGAAGTGCTCCTTACTGAGCTTAAACATCGGAATGTATTACTTGAGGCATTACCACTGATGTTTGGCACGCAGATGGCACAAGTGTTACTGTGGTCTCCCACCAAAGATTGTCAAGGTCTTATATTCCATAGCTGCCCAATGTGAGTGGCAGCCTCCTTGAATGTGTGGAAAGATCTTCCTTTCATTGCTGCCTCTCTTGGTAAAGTGGTTTGCCCTCCTCGTCTATCGATAGGGAGTCAAAATAGATTTTGTATTCTAAGATAAGCCTACCATCCCTTCTTTTGCTATAGATGTTGAAACTATGAACATGGATGCTAAGTATTTTCAATGTAAATGTGGTTTATTTGCAGGAGCATGTTACGAATATCACAAGTTTGGCCATGTGTCTACAAAGTGCCCTCTTTTGTTGCATTAGCTTCCTCGAGTGGCAGTGTTGTAGTCTGATTTGCCTATTTTTAACAAAGTGACTACTAAGGTGTCTAACGGGAAGGGCAAAGGCAAAATGGGTAATGCATCTCCCCCTGGGTTGCAGCTGTGGCAATTGCCCAATGTCAAAGACAATAGTAAGAAAAGGGAAAAGAAAAAGTGCAGCCAGATGTGGGGAACAACCCCAAAAAACCAGGCTTGACATCTATGAGGTCTCCAACATCAAGAGCGTTGAATGAGTGTGAAGTTGCATCGGGTCAATCTGCTGCACTCCATGATGTCACTGTAGCTGGTGCCCTATGGACTTACATTGTCAAAGGGAAACATAGTAGGGCTGACACTAGACATGATATGATGGTTGATGGCATCGATGTCATGGCACATGATGCTTGCTGATTTGCTTTTTTGCTTTCATAGAATTGAGTTATTTCCTCCATGTATATACCTCTTAAATGCATGTCTTATAACGTATAGGGCCTCTCTGACCTTAAAAAATGGAGGGTTTCTTGGCATTATGTATATAAAAAAGAGCCGCCACATATAGTGTGTTTGCAAGAGCATAATCAACACATGCTTGTTGGAAAGCATGCTATGATATATTTTATGCTAGCTTTGATGGATATTTTGGTACTTTGCTCATGTGTAAACATGCAAATGGCTAGTAATGCAATGCCTGGTGCAGGGAAAAATATATGAATTTGCATCTGCTTATGCCCCACAAAACTCAGCTGATAGAACAGGTTTGTGGTTGGAAATCGCAACTTGTCCGTGGCTCAGCAATGCTCTCATTTTGTGGAGATTTCAAAAATGCTCCAAATTTGGATGACAACACAACACATCAAGTGACCTAAGCTTTGCATTGCAGGCTGGGCTCAGCAAGGGCTGTAAACAGGCAATACATTAGTGACTGGGTGCCTGCTAAAAAGCGACTGCAGGCTTCAGCTGCCTTTGTCAGTGCAAGTGCCTTGGGTATGGCAGCAGGACCTGCCCTAGCGGGCTTTTTTGAAATACAAAAATCCTTTCTAGGATTGACTCTCCATGCAAATACTTTGCCTGGATGGGTAATGGCTGCTTGCTGGCTGCTGTATCTTATCTGGCTTTGGATGGGTTTCAAAGAGCCTGTTCGAGATCAGAGTACAAAGGAAGATGTTCAATCACCTGCAATAGCAAATGAAGGTAGCCTTCGTTATTTCTAGTCAGCCTTTCCATAAATCTCTCTCTCTTTTTGCTATCTCCTCCCTGACATCCTAGATTTGGCAAGGTAGCAGCATTTTTTCCATATCAAGATAAACACCAAATAGGATACATAGGATGAGCAGCACAGGATACTATCACACCCCCTATCTTGTCCTAGACATGGCCTTTAATGAAGCCTTATCTTAGAATAGACAAGTTCCTACATAATTACTCTCCTTGATCCAGCAAAAAGTCTCATCTCTCTAAGGAGAGGGCACGAATGTCTAATAGTAAAACACATGCTCAGATAAGACAGCTTATATTCATATACAAACAGTTGCTCCTGCATCAAAAGCTTCTTTGAGTCAGGAAAGTGGTCAAATTTTTTTTGTTTTGGCTGAAAGACATTCATCTAAGCTTTAATGACAGGAGCCTTCCATTCTAATTGTAAGGTTCAAAGTGGCAAGACCCAAATTGTTCTAAAGGCTAAATACTCTAGTAGAAAGTACTTCCGGAATGAAATTCAAGGCACAATAGTTCTAGGCTAAATAGTCTGATAGAAAACACTTCTCCTTGTCCTGGCCACACCCTGTTCAAGCTGGGACAACACTTGGATTCTTGCTCACCCCCCCCCTTTCCCCCCTTCTTCCGCCGGCCCTCCCTTCCCATCAAGCTTTGGCTCAGAGAGAGATTCTTCAAGAGGGAGCTAGTTCGGGGGACATTGATTTTGTCAATTGCTCAGAAGCAGAGCTTTAAATACATGTGGAGGCTCTAAATAGCCCAGCTCCCTGATGGCCCTCTAATGTGATGCAAAGAGCTCACGTATCTGTGTCTGTTGGGCTGTCTCCCGTGGTGGCGGGGGGCATGCCCTCTTGGAGCCTGTATCCGATGGGCTGCATCGAGAGTAATGCCTCGTTGTCTTTGGTGGTTCCCTCTGACGAGGGCTGAGATGTTAAACCTATTACACACGAATATAAGATAACAATTGCATGAAATGGAATGAGATATAACAAGGCACTATATTCGTGAGAAATACTGAAACTATATCTCGATAACATTGGTTGTGCACTCTGCATGGAGCCATAGAATCATATATGACACCTTTGAAGGTTAGGTGAAGCATATCTCACCGATCATCATGATGAAACTTAGCTGAGAAGAAAACCTCCATATATTGCGCCATGATCAAAGGCGAGATCGCGGTGCCACAGCTCGAGATAATTCTCCAAACATGCAACATGCCACATGGTTGTCATTCTACCAACCTCCTTCAAACCTAACCTAGACAAACTACTAACCCAATCGAAGTTTGTCTTCAACACAATCCTCAAACTGAGAATGGGTAATCTCTGATTAGTCATGAGAAAATCCTGCTGTCAACAAACTAACAAGGGCCCAAAACAAAGAGCCTTGTTCCAAAGTCGATGCAGAACTGAACCGAGAGGATACCAAATGTTTCCACAAAACAAAGTGGAACTATCAAAGACCTCCTGCTCAAAATGTTTACGGCTAATCAAATAGGAAAAAACAAACTAAAATAGCGACACCAAAAACTGACAAACGACACTTTGCCTCAACCCTACGGGGCATTTTTGGCAATACAAGTCTGTATTATTCTAGTTTATTGGCTGCTAGAGCAGCATGTGCTTTTAGAAAGTATATTCCTCATAGTTAGTGTCATCAGCGACGCACATCCCTATGAATTCCTCTGTCACTGCATGAACTGATTCGACCTTGCTTTTTCCAGCTTCTTTGTTTCTCTTCTATGTGTCTTGGCGCTTCTTGAAACAATATTGCTCCTTGTGCCTAGGCTTTCCACAGTATGCACAAGTCAACTGCCGCAGGACTACCACTTACAGTTGCCTTTTGATCCATTGCATGCAAGTGCTCTATCTTCAAGCCATTCATTCGTCTGCCGTCTTTTATCATCAAGCAACATAGCAATCATCTCTTCAAGGCTGATGCTTGCATTAACACGTAATATCTTGGAGATATCATCATATTTAGTGGTCAGACTGGAAAGAAGGGCAGCTTTGGAGTCATCTTCGTCTACCTCAACACCGAGATCTGGAAGCTATCGCACAATTGTCTTCATGTAATTAAGGTGTTCTCGCAGCATGCTACCATCCTTCATATTCAATCCGAAGAACCTTGGAGTTCTTCAGGCGTGCTCCAAACATAGTATCAATCAACATCCAATTATCCCGAACGTTCTTTGTGAGATCGATATGGTGATGAAACTTGACACCTAAGGCTCCAGAATTCGGAGAGTTTGTTTGTTCTTTGTCTCCCATGTGCTGACCTTCTCTGGAGACTCCTGAGCTGCCTTGCCAATAGGCTTCTTCTCAGCACTTGAAACAACACCCCAAAGACCCTTTCCATGAAGTAAAGTCTTAAGCTCAATTGCCATGCAACAAAATTCACTCCAGTGAACACGATTACTTTCACAACTGATTGTGTTTTGTCTCCATATATTTTCTCTCTCATAGGTTTTTTTAAACCTCACAGAGCTATGTTGTGAGGAGTTCCCGAGCTCTCGTGTGAGCTGCTGCCCCCCCTGTTGCACGCCTCGCTGATCCCGCTGCCTTCTCGCCATCTCTCCCTGCCCGCAACCTCCTCCGCCTCCCCCTGCCCTCCTCCTTTGTCTCTCCCCCGTCATCTCCTCCCCGCCTTCTTCTCCCCCCCGCCATCTCTTCGGCCTCCCCACCTCTTCTTCTCCCCCCCACCTTCTCTTCCACCCCCCCCACCGTCTCCTCCGCCTCTCGCCATCATCTCCTCTTCCCCGCCATCTCTTCCGTCCCCCCTCTACCATCTCTTCCACCCCCCCCCCCGGGGCCTTCTCCTCGGCCTCCCTCCCGCCTCTGCTCCGCCTCCTACCGCCCCTCCCTCCCGCCTCCTTCGGCTGCCCCCTCGCCTCCCCCTCACCTTCCCTGCCTTCTCCACCTCTTCCCAGCTGCCACCCCGCCCCTTTTCCGCCTCCTTCCCCGCCCTCTCCCTCCTGTCCTATCTTCCCCTCCTCGCCTCCTCTCTGTCTCCTCCATTGACATCTCTCTACCTCATCCCGTCCCTCTTATCTTTTTACCCTTTGCAGCACGGGTTTTTGGTGCTTGTCTAGAGAAAGAAAACCTTGGTGGTGACCCTTGGTTTGGCCAAAGGGGCTCTATGGCAACACCCTCAAATCCCACAGCTATTAAGGTCCTTCTTTCTCCAGCCAACAAGCAACAAGTACAACAAGTGGTTCAGTCCCTCCAAGACAAGGCGATGTGAGCCCGTTGGAAGCCGACCTGTGAGCCCGTTGTGTTGGAGAGGCGTGTCCTTTTTTTTGTGTTGCCTTGATGCCCGAGTCTATAAGAGAGAGCTCTGCAAGGCTCAAGGATCCCCTCAAAGGAGATTGATTCTCTCCCTATCTCTCTCTTTCACACTCTCAAACTCTCTAAGAAGAAGAGTGGGCGGAAATGGAAATTTATAATGAATGGAAATCCATGACAGAGATTTTTTCTAGGTAGAAGAGAACTCTCAATCTAAAACTAAAATTACTCTTGGAGAAAACATGATCTCCTAAGGCAGGCTTACAACTAATCTAGAAGACTAGACCTAAGCTCTGATACCATGTGAAAGCGATCAAAGCACCGCGAGAGAGACATAGGGTAGCAAACACTCAATCTATTGCAATGTATATCATCAACAATACATAATAGGCTTCTTTTAGAGAGAGTCCTTTGAATAGTCAACACCTGTGGGATCCTCTGATCCACAGCTCTCCTTGTGGATGTTCTCGATCCACATCCTCACATCATGTAGTCCACATCCTAAGGTGGCTACTTTAATACTTTCCTATACCATACCTTAGCCTCTAATTATGTGCTCATGGCACCATATTCGTCAATAGGGTAGGCCCTAGAGGGAGTTCCAGTAGTGGGATCCGGGAGAGTGGTTCTGGCCCTCCAGAGGCGGCCTTGCCGAGCAGGTGGACGAGGTGCCCTTCTTTTCCTACACCACACGGATTGGCAGGAGGCTTCAGATGGACTCTTTGATGTGGACCCCTTCGAGGGAGATGCATCGGATGGCCCAAAGAGTGCCTCAGGATGTCCGTTCCAAGCTTTGGACGTGGTTATGGTCCAGTTTGTGGCCGAGGAAGATATCCTACTTCTTCTGGCTAGCCGCCCATGGAGGCTTGCCCATAGGACCGTGGTTGGAGCAGATGCAGGTGGAGGGGCAGTGTCATTGTTGCTCTGCTGGTTTTCTGGAGACGATCCCGCACTGCCTTTGGAGCTGTTGTAGCACAGCGAGGATTTGGATGGGAGCCCTCAGGATCATGACCCGTATGCAGAGTCTTGAGAGGGACTACACTTCGGGTATGGTGGCCTGGTTGACTGAGGGAGGACACACGTTCTAGATTGATGAGATCTCTCTAGCTTACCAGGTACAGGGTCAGAGCATTCAGAGGATAGAGCTCCATGAGGCGGCCCTCTTGACAGCCTGGCTCCTCCTCCAGAGGACTATGTATGGGAGGTAGTAGTATCACTGCATGGAACATTTGGGTTGCTCGTTGTAGTCTAGTGATGGGTGAGCATCTGGCTCCACCCTCGACTACCTTGGTTGCGATCTGGCAGGATATCATCTACACCCTCCGCTCCACCTGGGAGCGTGGGACTCCAGGCTCTAGGGCAACTGTCGCGAGGCATGCTCAATTCTGCAAGGCTTGGCCTGCAGGGGTTTTTTACATTTTCAATTCGCGAGGGATTCGTTGGTTCTATAGTCCCCCCACCTGGCTGTTAGCCCCAGTACCAGAGATCCCCTAGGCAGTGAGCTGGGTTTCTCTAGAACAGGCTGGTTTTTCTTCAACCTTTTCCCAGTTTTTTCCATACTCAGCACCTTCGGGACTGCTGTTTTGTATAAGTCTTTCAAGAATTAATAGAAGGTTCCTTTCTTTGCCAAAAAAAAAAAAAACTCACAGAGCTCTGATACCAATTGTTAAACCTATTACACACGAATAAAAGATAACAATTGCATGAAATGAAACGAGATATAACAAGGCACTATATTCCTGAGAAATACTGAGAACTACATCTCGATAACATTGGTCGTGCACTCTGCATCGAACCATAGAATCATATATAACGCCTTTGAAGGTTAGGTGAAGCATATCTCGCCATATGCCGATCATCACGATGAAACTTAGCAGAGAAGAAAACCTCCATACATTGCGCCATGATCAAAAGTGAGATCATGATGCCAGAGCTCGAGATAATTCTCCAAATATGCAACATGCCACATGGCTGTGATTCTACCAACCTCCTTCAAACCTAACCTAGACAAACTACTAACCCAATTGAAGTTTGTCTCCAACATGAGATAGGTCGAACCTCAATCATGCGTGCTCTGGTCGCCCCACATGTTGTGTGGTCTCTGCGTCTCTTGTCCAGCCATATCCTGGTGATGACGGGTCTCACTGCTGATCCATAGTGCTCTCGTCTCCTTGAGCTCCTCCCCCTCGATCTCATCTGGCGCTGGCTCGGATGCGTAAAAATTAGTGACGTGTGTCTGTGCTCGGTCTAGCTCGGTGCCTTGAGGCATCGACTATAGCTGATCTCTGGCTTGCCGCACAAGGAAATCTCTTTGTCTCCACATCTCAATCAGGTAGATCCCAATGCAAACTTGGTCGGGGAAATGTATCAACCGTGTGAGTGGTCCGAAGCCGAGCCCCTCCTAAAAGAGATTGTGGTATCGCCTCGTATCTCATAGTAGGCCAGAAAAACACATAGAAAATGCTCCTTTGTCTCGACCTCCCCCATCGAGCCTAGTCTACAGACCCGCTGCTCTCTAGGTATCCTGGCCGCTCTCCCATCCTCAATCCACAGCTGATGGGATGAGACTCATATTTGTCCAATAGCAATCCGCAAGGTGTGTGAGACTCTCCTATCCTTGAGGTACTGTGGTCTGATGATGAGAGAGAGAGAGCACTACCTTGAGAGAGAGGTTTAGGGACGAGAGAAGGAGAGCTACTTTTAGGAGCAAAGAGAGAGAGAGATGCATTGAAGGACATATTTTCCATGGCTGCTCTGCTGTGAAGACAAACCAATGAGAGCCTCCCAACCATGAATGTGACGAGGAGGAGTGGGGCATAAAAAGCTTTCGACTGTTGTCAGCAGGCGAAGGGGCTGTCGCAAGATCTCGCAACAACTACATTAGAGAGAAGAGGCAGGGAAGAGAGTTACATGCCAATCCTTCAAACTGGTACGTTTGTGCAAGGACCAAGGGCAACACTACAGGGGGGGGGTGAGGGAAGCTTGTGGTAGCAACGATCAACCACAGCATCGCCAACCTTGGGAAAGCTTGAAGGCAATGCGCACACGAGATGCTTCTACTCTCCGTAGACCTTCTACTACAACACTACCAATAGGGCTGTTGCTCAACCGCCCCTTCCACTTCAGCACGTAGATCTCCAAAGGGCAGGGGCACTCTTGCCTCCAAGCTCTCTACATCAGCGAAGACAATGGGGAGTCTTGCTCCTGCTCCCTCATTGCAGCATCACCATAAACTCTAGCCAACAGAGCTAGGTTTCAAGATGGAAGAGAAAGGAGCATGCGGAAGAGAGGAAAAGGGAGAGAAGAGAAAGGAGCATAAGCTCCAAGTAGGGAGCTCTAGTGAAGAATGAGAGAAGGATAAGGTTGAACAAAGCGAAAAGAACATGATAAGATAGAGATACACGAGAAGGTGGGAAGGGGAAACGGAGAGGATGAGGTTAAAGGAGAACGGGGGGATGGGTCGAGTAAGACCTCAACTCCTCCCTAGCAGGATCGCCAAACTGTCCAAGGCCCTCGGGTAAAGCAACCTACAAAGACATGATAAAAGAGACACCAAGGAGATAAGGCTCCAAATAGAGATGATATTCCCCAAGCAAAGATCCCCTTCAAATACAAGTATGGCCACTTGCCCAAGGCCTCTTCACAACCCATCATATGTGGGATAACTCCTCCTATGCCACATGCCCCATTTAGGCCTCTCTCTACTCCATTCTTGCAAGAGATTAACTAGCAAAATAGCTTCTCATGGATGAAAATACAAATGTCCTAAAAGCCTAGAGAAGAATAGCAGTATTGTTTGGGATCTACAGAGTTCAGGCAATTGTCTTCTCCTTTCCTACAGCAAAAAGCATAGGTGAGACTTTGCAATCCAATTTGTGCACTCTTGCTACAATCAAACGCATTGCAATAATTGTGATGGTATCAAGATACATCTTCGAGTGCTTGCAAGAGATTATCTAGTGAAATAGCTTCTCATAGTGAAATAGGCAAATGTTTTAAAAGCAGTGGGGCTGGATTTGTGGTAGAGACAAGGAGTAGTACTCTTAGAAAGCAAGTATTCCAATCTTTTTGTTGCTCTGAAAGCTATATGTGCTTTTCAGTTTTTGGATAGAGCATATGCTCTTTACTTGTGCTATTGCATATATTCTTGATAACATTTACAGAGTTTACAAAATAGGATGTTCTTCTTACACTGCTTTAAGGACATGGCAGTAGATGAAGCGTTGCTGATCACTAAGTGGGTATGGGAGGCTGGAGCATGTATTTCCAATGGTGATCCACCAGCATGCATAGTGTTGCAGCTCCATGGTTCACAAAAGAATTTTGAAAGGCATTAGGCGCAAATGGCTAGATTCGGAGACACTTTGACAGTCATATAGAGGTAGACATATACCTGTTAAATGGAAGGAAGTAGCTTGATTTTGCATTTCAAAGTGAACAAAGTACTTGTTCATGTCGTCCCTTACTGGTGAGATAGCCTTTAAACATAAATCTCTCATATTGATGAGCGATGAAGTTCAAGGATGGACCAAAAGAGAAAGTGATGCAGTTGTGTGTTTTGGAGTGAAGGCCTCCAACAATCAATCAAAGATCAACAAGTACAATGCTGTGAGACAGGAGAATTTAAGGACAATGTGCTTCGCATGATGGATTAAGACTTGATCCTTGCTTTGCACTCTGCATGTGTGAATGATTGAGATGATTCAATGGTGGAGAGCAAAGTACAGCTTTCTCTCTTTCATAGGCCATGAAGAGACCCATGGCCAACCTGGTTGACAGGGAAAACATCAAAACAGAATGTTTTACGTATACTTGACTACTCAAATGCATACTCACAATCATTGTGTACAAAGGCTCCAAACTTGCAACTTGCTGCATATTTGGTTTAAGTGCATTTTGGATGATACTATTCCTTTCGTCGAATTGGATCTCAAGGCTTATTGTTGCTTTTTGAATATCTTTGAATTTTGCATGTTAATGTCAAATATCTACTTGAGCTTCTTCCGAGCTCTTTTGTAGAATTTGTAAAGTTGACAAGTTGGATAGATTTAATATGGCAAGCCCAATCATGGAAAGGTCTTCTTATTTCTAATATCACATCTTGTGCATGCCTTAACATTGGTTGGATTCTGTTTTGAATTAAATCTGCACTCCGTATTTCATTGATTGAAGTTGAGTTTTTCACCCAGTAAGTGTATAATTTGAGCCTTCACCTAGTAACTCCGTAAGTTGTCATGAAGAAACTTGTCGATGAAAGGGACATTGAGGTTTCTTTCTCTAAGATTGTCTAAATCTTCTGATGGTCCAAGGTTAGATTTGAGATTCAATACCATATTAAAATAAACAAATTTGTTAAATTAGGAAAGTTGGAATGCTGATGGCTAAAGAAGTAATTTCCAAAGAGACATCGAGCTAATTGCAAAGATAGAGCAACAAGAGACAATTGGGAACTGACTAGATATTATCTGGAGTAAAAGATGAATGCAGAGATAAGCATTGACAACTAGGCTGACTAATTCTGAGTGAATCATAGAGACTAAAAAAGTACAGCTAAGTTACAATCCCATAACTTGAACCCTTGACAGTTCTAAATGTGATTGCTGCACTTTCATCTTATAGATCTTTTATTCTTTGTAGTGTGAATATCCTTTCTTTCCTTCAATTACGCAAAAATTGTTTTCCCTTTATATTTTCAAGCTAAAATGTTTTACTCTTTCTCAGGTGACCTGGTTTCCTGAATTTTTGGAGGAGCTGTTTTCTTTTGTCACTTCACTTTTATTTGGTGTATTGGTCTTGTATAAAGGGTGGAAGTGTTCATCAGTACTTAATGACAGGAATGAGTAAGTTTCCTGGCTCTCAAATTCTTTAACTCTTTGAATGGGTTGCAGATATAGAAAGGAAGTTGAAATCTACCAATTTTTGTGTTAATATATTTTGGCTAAAAGCCAGCATACTGATTATGATATTTTCAGTGTTATTTCTTAGAGAAAGCGGTATGTTTAAGCCTGGAAATGCAGACATTCATATAGGGTTATCTAGCATCACTTTATGTCTATCAGGAGTGATAAGGAGCCCTTGGACCTGTTCCTTGTTCACAATAGGGTTCTGTTTGATTGCGAGGATCCTCTCATTTGTCAGGATCCTCCCATCCCTTTGAAGGATAAGACCGTGATGGATACCTTTTTGCACATGTATGAGAAGGTCAAGTGGAATTGACAAGTGCAACAAATTCCATGTAGAAGAGGAAACTTTTGACTGGGCAGTGGATGAGAGTTCCACAAGGATCTCTAAGATATCAATGAAGAGCCAAGAAATATGGTTGGTACACTTCGAGCTAAGCTGGTGGAAGGGAAAGATACAAACAATTTCTAAAGTGGAGCATGCGATTTGTGATCGTGCCCAAACAAAAGGTTGTGTTGGTGATCAGAGATCTCAGCAGGAAGAAATCAGCAAGCCACGGAGGATCCTGGTGAGCAGGCATGGGAGGTAGGCAAGAAGGAGGAGAGACAGCAAGGGATCATGTTGGGATACCATATTCTGGATATTGTGGTAATGGATTTGGAAGTTCTCATGAGGCATTTCGTACCTGCCTTGGTGTTGGCAGTTTCAGCTCAATTTGGCTTGTTTCCTTCCAAAAGTTGAGGAATTTATCATTGAAATAGTATGATGAAGGTATAGGTCTCATCAAGGGTCACATAGACAGATTTTCAATTTCTGTACAACTTTTCAGCCCCTATGGCCTAGTATGCACTATATGATCCAGGAACATTGAAGTGCGTATGATACAGTGCATGGGGTAGAGAGAGGGATGCTAACAGCTGTTTAGCATCATTTTGGTATTGACTTGTTGTAATTTCCCCAATGTGTGTAAGTCCTAGAGTGTATTGGAAAAATAGCACAAAACTTTAAATTAAAATGCTTCAAGACTATATAAGTTCTCCTCATTGGGGGAGAAGAACAATCAGAGCTCCAGTTCAGCCATCCAGAGGCACTTATAAAAGAAGATATTGGTAGCAGCACTGCACAGCCAATGCACCTGCAGCAAGAAGAATTTATCCCAGCAGATCCTTGCCTTATATGTAGAGCTCTAGAGTGGAGTTGATTAGTAGCAGAAGGATAGTTGCGAACACAGGTTTTGGGGCTCCTTCCTAACCCACCAAAGACCTTGTTTGAGAGGCACACAACAGGAGCGAGCAAGAGTTGGGAAACACTTTGTAGCCTCAGATCTAGCACCAATGGCACAACATCCTACTGTCCTCGTGGTATAGGTCATTTTCGAATACTGGCTGGAAACTCAGTTTAGCAAGGAAAATTTAAAGTTGAAGCTGGAACTGGAATTGCAATAGAGGGAAGAAAGAGAAAGAGAACACGGTGCCACACTAAGGGCCAGAAATAAGGGAGAAACCCCCCCCGCTCCCCCCACCCCCCTGCCCCAAGGTCTTTATTGCAAGAGAAAACTGTTACGAAGCTTGCTTACAGGGAAGCATGAATCTGATACAACTTGGATTCTCCATCCATTAAAAGAGCAAGATTTCTCTCTAATTTATAACTTATGAACTTGGGGTGTGCAGCCAAAAAATTCGAAATACTGCGGCCTACTTTTAGCCAAAATAGGCCAGCTTTCCTAATAGCTTTCGCATCCGAATAGTCGATTTCCTTGCTTTTAGCCCTGTGGACCCTCTTTTAGGCTGCTCGCCCCCTTGCCATGTGCTTTCTCCCCAAAATTGGGCACTCCATATATGCTTTTCTTTGGTGGAACCTGCTTTTTGTGCTTCTCGTCTTAAAACGAGGGCCTTTTTGCACTCTCCAAGGTCCTGCCACAATATCCAACACACTTTAATCTATTAAAGGTTAGCTAATGCATGCATTCTAGTTATTGGACTAATCCTAGTCCCTTGTCGGCATCCCATAGTGCTTACTAACCAATGCAAAACAAAGGAAGTAAACTTGCTCTAGTTAACCAAAGTCAACATTCTTTGATCAGAGTCAATAATAAAAAAGATCTCTCTTTATTTCATGGGAGGAGTACAATTTTGTGACATCTCGTTGACTTCTATTCAGTTGTGCTCAACTAAAAGGGTTCTCATGGATACTTTGAGAAAAACTCCTCATCCACCTTTTGGGCATCTATTGGCAAGCTGTTCTAGAACTTCACAAGATACCTGCCGCTAGTAACCTTGTCTTTGAGCTCATCTCTCTCATAGCCCAACGGGTTCAGAGATCGAGGAGACCACGCCCTCCCCCACCACCACAACATGAGACAATCCCACAGACGTAGATTGGAGACATTTTTGCCACTCACAGATGAGCCACCATGGTGCTAGGCTTCGGTTATGAGTCCTAGCTCTCAGCCTATTTCAGCTAGTTTCTAATTTATATCTGATTTTTGTTCGAGCTATTGAGCTCGATAGATCAGTTTAGCACTCATCAAGGGCCCTAGTGCTTTAGGCCATTGAGGCTTGTATGAGTTTTTCCTTTTTGGTGTACTTCGTACTTTGTCCCATACGCCCGCAAGGCCTCCCATGGACGTTAATACATCTCTCTCTCTGTCTCTGTCTCTGTCTCTGTCTCTCTCTCTCTCTCTCTATTTTACATTTTGTATCTAGGCAATTTTGGTACTCTATTTCATTTCATTTTGTATCTAGGATTTTTGTAGCCATTTTTGGCATCTTAGCGGTATTACGATGAGGCCACCTAGTTGGCGCATCGTTGATGATGTATTTTCCTTTCGGCGGATGATTTTGTGTCCCATAGGCCATGTATGGCCTTCCGTGGACCTTTAATAAAATTTCTTTCTTTCTTTCTTTCTCTCTCTCTCTGAACGAACCAATGATCAGCAACAAAACCCCCTTACTAAACCGACGACCCACGAACGACTTGCTGGAGTGAGAGAGTAGCTCCATGGTTGCTCCAGCAGGTCATTCGTGGGTCGTCGGTTTAGCAAGGGGGTTTTGTTGCTGATCATTGGCCCACGAACGACCTGCTGGAGCGACGATGGAGCTACTCTCTCTCGTCTCTCTCTCTCTCTCTCGTAGCTCCATCGTCGGAGAGAGAGTAGCTCCATCGTTGCTCCAGCAGGTTGTTCGTGGGTCGTCGGTTTAGCAAGGGGGTTTTATTGCTGATCATTGGTTCGTTTGTTGATCGTCCGCTGAAGGGAGGAGTTCATTGCTAATCGTCGTTGAGGCGTAGCTCATCATCGCTAATTAAATCCAAAGGGGAGTTTGTATGTGACCAAATTGGCACTTTTCCCGAGACATAAAGAGGAATCTTTATTGCATTGAACGGTCAAGAAAGTTGACTTTGGTTAACTAGAATAAGCTTTGTTTTACTGCTGCTTTGCATTAGTAAAAGAGAACTGTGGGGATGTCCACAAGGGACTACGAACAGTCCAAGAACTAGGAATGCATGCATTTCACCAACTTCTAATGGGTTAAAGTGTTGGAACTTGTTTGTGCAATGTGTAGGACCTAAGAGAGTGCAAAGAGGACCCGAGAGTGGGGAGAAAAGCACAAAAAGAAGGTCCCATGAGGTCTAAAAGCATGGACAAGGTGCACCTCTTTAAAAGGAGAGCCCATGAGATAAAAAAGGCGCCAAAAGCACTAGATTTAAAAAGAAAGCCTAAAAAGCTTGGCTTTTATGTAAGAGTAGCTTTTAGAAAGCAGGCCCTAGCTTTTTGATAGGCGTAGTCTATAAAAGAAAGGGACCAAGCCTTCCAGATTCATTTCAAGAGTTGTACTCAGCTTCATACTCTTTTCAGAGCCAGTTGTACAAAGTATTTTCTATTGCAATAAAGACCTTCGGGGGCGTCCAGCCCTTATTTCTGGGCCCTAGTGTTGTGCGTGCTGCATCTCCTTCTCTCCCTCTATTCTATCACGAAGAATCTTTGAGACAAGTGCTGCAATTATAAGTTTCAGATTTCAGTTTGTATTCTTTTGCTTCTATCGTGAAGTTCTTGTGAAATATTACAAAAATATTACATGGAAGTGTTTGCTACTAGTGGCAGTGAGGGTGCATGATATATTCAAGAATCAGTCCTTTTTAATGATGACATGATTCTATTTGGTCACTATTGGCCCAGTATTTTCTTTAGGATTCTATTATTCAATAGGCACTCATTTGTGCCATCCCTTGATGCCGAGAGGATTTTGAGTGCCAACTCCTTTTATGGCATCCAAAGGTTTTGGATCAGGAGGGTCTCATGTTGGGATAGTGGGCGCACATTGGTTGGGTGCAATGGGATAATGGCCCGGCTAGTTTTTTCAGGGCTTGGATTAATCTCTCAACACTGAGATGGAGGCACAGGTGAGAGCCCTCTCCCACTTGAGGGGACAGCCACATAGATGCTAAAGCTTGACTACACCATGCATGAGTTTTGGAGGGATGGACTTCAAAGAGCCTTAGTTCACTTGCATTGGTATAGGCCGTTCTCTAGGATAGGGGTGCTTCTAAGGATGTAGTATTTGCATCGAGCCCTTGGATCCTTTCTCTCTCCAGGCATTATAGAGAGGGGCTTCTCCAAGTAGAGTTTGATGGAGCCCCGGAGATGGATGGGGACCTAGATAGAGTAGTGGGCCACTTGAGCAAAAATTGGACCATCGATCCAACAACCATTACTTTGGTGTAGGACGGGTCATTGTGGCAACTATGATTGTGGTAGGACTAGCCCCTTCATGAGGTGTAGTGGGATCTGAATGGCCTTATTTTTCAATTGATCTCATGTAAGTTCTTCAGCTATCCATATCTTAGCTCCTTTTAGCTTGTAGGATTGTCGGAGAAGCTTCACTCATAGATCCCGTGAGTTAAGCGTAATGATAGCATGACCTTTAGACTGTAAGATACGAGTTGCTCTGGGTTCATCGTCATCATCAAGAGCATCATCCTTATCAACTGTCCAATCAATATTAGGCATGGTTGCTTTGATATGTGCTAAGGTGTCACTGAAAGAGTCCTCCTCTTTGCACCATCCTTCGGGGAGTCCCCCTATTCTAATCTTCAAAGCGTTGTCACGCCTAGCTGCATGCTCTTTAATCTCTTCCTGAATGTCAGCCTTGTTAACCTTTGCATCGAACTCCACAATCACTTCCTTCTTTGCGGTCTGTACTTCAGTGTGAACTAGGTCTTTGACTGTGGAGACTAGCTGGGGGGTAGGGGGGGAAGCCTTGTAAAATTCTACAACCTCATCGATGACTGCCTCAACTACCTGTCGATGTGCTTGATTTTGAAAGCAATATGTTCTGTACTTTTGCGTTAAAAATTGTTAGTGAGAAATAATTCTGCTCTATGATTCATAATATGGTTTTTGTGCAATCTTACCTATGATGTCTCAAGAATTTGTACTTTTGATGACTGTTTCTTCAAGATAATGGTGAAAGTAATTGTCTTGTAACTGTAAGGGCATTGCTATTCCAGGGAATTGGCAACTGTGACAGAGTCATTATTGCAGATTGAACCTCTTCAAGAAGATTTGAAAGAACATTCTGGGGTATGCCTTCAGAGTTCCTTTTTGCTTAGTTTTTTGTATTACTGCCAGAAAATATCACACTAACTATTCAATTGATTGAGTTTCTGTTTCAATAATTTTCTTGATCAGGAAGCTGTTTCTCACCCAATTATGTATACAGATCAAACATGCGTAGATATTATATTTGGCTTGCCACTATCAAAGGATGTCACTTGTGTATTTATTCTCACCAGCATTTACCATCATTCCATGTTGTAATTATGTGATGGGGTGAACAAATCCCTTACAATGTGTCTTATGCCTAGTGATTCAGTGTTCTAGTGTCCCTCCCCTGACATCAGCTATGGATGATGCCTGATTCTTAGTTTCCTTGTATCATTGCAATTTTGGGGGCACATTGTGATTTCAGTTGTTTGTTTAAGACAGCTGTTTTTGGAATGGGCTGTATTTTTCTATCCATTAATTCTCTTTGTAGTGCCACTGACCTTGCGATCCTTGAGGGCCTACACTTTTATGAGAGATGCTCTCAGAGTTTCACATTTGTTTGTGTAATGAGAATGGAAAGCAAACATTGGACATAGATTGCATTAGTGAGGTGATGAAGATAATGCAACAAGAAAGTTAATGTCTGTAGATGCTGGTGAGGGAATTCACGTTTGGAGATGTGGCAACATACGATCAACACTAGACAAGAATTAATGGGCACTACTTTTTTTTTTGGGACTCATTCACTTCTTGAGATTCCACACCTTTGCTTATTTTAGAGCATTCGGTCTTGATTCTAGAAGCACTTGAGCTTTAATCTACTTAAATTGTGGTTTTGATGAAAAAAAGCAAACATAGCTTTCAAACAAATCACCTGAGGATAAGGAGTTAACCGCTGCTATTTAAATTGGAATTTCCTCATCAAACACGGCAGAGAAACAAATCACCTGAGGATAAGTAGTTGCCCGCTATTTAGATAACGTGAAGTCGCACAGCTTGATGGTCTTTCCACAGTTTTGTACTTGAAGGAACAAGTACAAATAAACAAAAAAAACAAGGTGTTTCATCCTGTTGCACCAACGATAAACATTTACCCAGTAAAATATCATAAGGGTGCATTAATTTTTTTGTACGTGTTGTTGTATTGATGCAAAAATGCTTATCACAAAGAAGCTTCTTTCCTATTTTTAAGGCCATTAATACCTCATTGTTTTTCAATTGCAATTTTTGTAAATTGTCAAAGGCTGGGGAGTTGACATTGGCTTTTCTTGGATTCAGAGGGGTGTTCCTTTCAGATATTTGGGATGCCAGGTAGGATTGGACATCTCTCCAGCACATCAATTTGCCCCAATACTTGAAAGTATAAGGAAAAAGCTCCTTTTTTGGAGCTTAGCCAAACTTGACCTTGCCTCTAGAGTTGTGGTAGTGAACCCTTGGCCACCGCCTGGTTTGTGTGTTCTTGTTGGTGCCGGTCTAGGGATTGCATGACTCAGCTCATTAGACCAGTCATGAATTTTTTATGGAGTGGACTTGATGGCACGGCAGATGTTGCAGTGAGGGTGGCCTGGGAGACCATTATTCTCCCTACATGGGAAGGGGACCTTAATATCATTGACCCAGACTTGCAGTGAAGGGCATTGCTTTGTAAGGTGGTGGTGAGGGGACTCATGCCTGGGCAGGAACCTTGGAAGGATTTCTTTTTTGGACGCATTCAGGCTTGCACACCTACCTTAGGAGATGATTGGGTGGACAGCCCTCGCTGGATTTTTACTTCCACCCCTCTCAGGTCTCCTGCCTCTCCTCTCATGACTGCCATCCTCAAAGCTTGGGGGAGCTTCAGGAACACTCTTCGAAGGGTTCCGCCCTCTACCCTTGAAGAGATTGATAGGCAGCCGATCATTTGGAACGATAGTATACTGGATGAGCATGGCAGACCTCTGGCCACTTCCCATTATATGCAGTGGTCTGGATGGGAGAGAGGCCCTGCCTACACAGTAGGCACTTGGAAGGCTTTTATTAGGCTACCTGAGGATCAGAGGCTACAGTCCGTGAGTCACCTCAGAGGGGTAGGACGCAGGATTCATCAGATAGATGCAGCCATCCCGGTGGAATGGATAGTTGAGATGCCTATTACTTCCACCTCTTGGATGGGAGCTTTTTCGAGGATAGCAGTTTCTCTACAGGTGATCGCTCTTCGAGGTCTCGGGGAAGATGCTCTGGTCTTTGACGTTGGGGAAGGAGGTATACTCTCTAGATCCACGGATGATATTCTTCTAGAGGTTGCCTTTAAGCCTATCAGGATTGCTGGTTTTGTGGACCATGGAGCGGGCTTGCAATGGTACTTAGACCTCGACCCTCTGCTCTTGGCTCTGGGATCCTGGAGGTTGTGGTTATATGGAGGTGTACCTATCAGGTGCTTGCAGTAACATACTACTAGCAAACACCCAGGAGAGTGGGAGTGGATAGATCATGGGCACCGAGAGAGGGGGATTCCCTTCTTTCGTTTCACGGTTGGTAATGCCAGGAGATTTCAGCTGAGCAGTAGAGGTTGGATTCCCTCCAGAGCCCCCCATTGGGATAGCTTCTTCTCACCTCAGATTTGCGCAGGAATTTCTGGAGGAGGCTCTGGAAATCCCTCAGAAATAGAAAGATCACTCTTTTCTTTTGGCTTTCTATTCATGGAGGGATTGCAGTGAACCTGTGGAGATCACGATTTGGGGCTGATCCCACTTGCCCTCGTTGTCATTCTGCAGAGGAGTCAGTGCGACATTGCCTTTGGGACTACAATCAAGCGAGGATTGTTTGGAAGGGAGTTACTCGGATACTCAGCATTTGACTTGGGGCTCGGTCGCATGGTTATCCCTTACTGGGCCCCATGTGTTTTATGAGGGTGAGCCTTCTTCTTGGGCACTCTCGATCGGCCGACAGGTGATAGAGCCCTGCTCTCTTCAAGAGGTACCACATATTCCTTTCAGAGCTTCACATGTTTCAGTGGACACCTCTTGGGAGATTTTGGCTAGCATTTCCTCTTGGCACATTTGGAGAGCTAGATGCACAGAGGCCTTGGATGGCACCTAGATACACCCATCACAGGTGTTCACGGGTATTTGGAGTGATACGGTTCACACTTTGGTAGCCATATGGGCAAGCATGCAGGGCGCTTCACGGGCAGCCTCTTCTAGGAGGACTGTATTTCTTTGAGTTTGGAGGGGTTCTCCCTTTTTCTCGGAGGTTGCTACCGGATTGAGATGGCACTATCAGCCCCAATCCTTTCTTTTTGGCTCTTGAGCTTTTCATGCATTGCATGGTGTATCCCGTATTCCCGTATGGAGCTTGCTCTAACGGTTTTCTTTAATACTTAATAGAAGTCTCTTTTTTGAAAAAAAACTGGTAAGTTTGCAACTGTCTTTGGTTCAATCTGTTGAGCTAGGACGTCCACAGTATATGGTTTACAAAAACAAAAGTTGTTTCTAATATTTGTGAGTCTCTTCCAGGGAAAATCAGTTTGGGAAATTCTCTTCTTCACTTGGGTTACCCCCTTAATGGACCTTGGAACCCAACGTCAACTAGCATATGGAGACTTAATGATATTGCCTACAGACTTGGATCCCAAAATCTGTTGCAAAAGGCTATGGAAAACTTGGGCTGAGGAGCAAAGACTGTCTATACAGAGTCAATCTGTCTTTCGTGCTATATATAATGCTTATTTCTGGCCTTACCTGGGTATTGGGGTTTTGAAGGTATGAATATGACGCTCTTTACATTTATACACATACTGCAAGTATAGAAAGTGCATGTTTCTTAAGGAAGACTATATCTTGTGTACAGAATTGAAGTTGTCATTTGAAAAAATGCTTCATGGTGTCATGTTGCCAGTCAGTATGGCACTCTCCATACTTGTATATACTTTTGCAAGTGGTGATGCAAATAAATGAATTTACTAAGGAAAAAACCTAATGGGGAAAGACAAGAAGATCCTTCTAAGTCTGGCTACAATACGACATTGGGATAGTATTAATGGGCGAATTGACATCATTATATCAATGCTTCCAGATGCCTTTGAGATTGTGGATGAGGTTTATTCAGAGTCAAGTGGTTCTCCTTATAGAAAGTCTGATTCTGTTTCTATCTGAAATGGGCAGAGAGATGAGAAGACACAGTCCTATAGGTCGTCTTCCAGGGCAACGTGCTAAAATACAAATGAAACCTTTATCAGGTCTCTTGCTTTGCTAGAATCCTGCATCCCATACTCTTTTTCTTATTTCAAATTTGTATTAAGCAAGATGCACAGTGAAACTAACCATGTATGTTTTGCTTATTGTCCATGTTTGTGTACTTGTAGAAGAGAGTACAATTTCTATCTAGTACCTAGCTGTTCTTTCATGGCCATGTTACATTTTAAATATCTGGATCCTCTCTTACAGCCATATTGATTTGGTTGGGTCTAGTATGATGCTGTCTAGGTTCAAGCCAATCTATCATATATGTTAGCAACAGATCGAAAAGTCTCTTCTCTTTGGGCCCCTGATTGTAATGGAGAAGAGGTGTCAAATTGCAGGCAAGCTTTACCATTTTTTGGGTCCTCATTGTGATGGAGAAGAGGAGGTGCCAAATTGCAGGCATGTATAATATTCTCCCAACAGATCCTGATACAAATAAACCACCCCTATAGACTTGGGACCCACAAAAGTTATGAAAGGAAAAGATCAATCAATGCAAGGAATAACGTAGTATGACTTTTGCGTGTGCTTAACACAACTGCACATGCCACCTCAACATGGCAACATGGCATGGAACCACAAATTGGAGCACTCTCATTGGTAGATTAGGAAACACTAACTCGGGGAACTTTTGAGAGCCCAATTCCCCCCTAATCCATTTAAGTCATTGTGATCTACACCCTTTGCATATTCTTGGCATTGGAGCATCATTCATACATCTGCAAAGCATAATGAAAGCACTAGGGTGGTCCACCAATCTCCTTTGCATGGGAAAGAAGCAGTAGGAGATTATCTTGCTTGCATGAGGTTTGGCACTTGACCAAGGCATTGATAGGCAGCACACACTCGAAATCACAGATAACAAAGAATTACTCTCAAGACCTTGCTCACCAAGCCTTGGAACATTGTCATATAATGCCATTATCAAGGTGTCTAGGTTTCTCTTCATATATTGCTTAATGAACATATGTCTGGTTGTTAGGGAAGCTATCTTTCAAGGCCTCAGGCTAGATTAGTGGTGGTGAATTTCCACTGATAGAAAGAAGACTTGTCCCTTATGTGAGAATTAGAGCAGCAGTAGGTAACCCACATGCCACATGATTGGAAGAAGAGCCTGGCTTACCGCTATGGATTTCATTGCTAAATCTACTTTTCTATGCTCTAACACAATAGTTTCTTGTGAAGTGATGATTTTATTGAGAGATCTATATCTATTTTTTCACATAACACAATAGTGTCTTGTCAAGTAATGGGTTATTAAGAGTTCTATATCTATTTATACACACAACCAAATGATTAAAATGGAAGAACCATTATCAAGAGGAAAAAGAGAGGAAGATATTGATAACGAATCAGATTTAAAAACAAATATTTTTCCTTCAATGAAATAGATGGTGACGGGAGGAAGGGAAATGCTAGAGTGATAATGGACTCGTCGGCAATTTATTTTTCCTTTTTGAAAACCCTTTGCCAAAGTCCACGAGGTCTTTCAAGTCTTCATTTACTTTTTCCAACCAATAACCTAATTCTAAACTTTTTGTTGCAGCAGATTCTGAATGACACGTTGGGCTTTGCTGGGCCGCTTCTATTGAATGCAATTGTTCAAAATATGGAAGCTGGTAACATGCTAAGTTATTTGCTCACTCCTACAAGGCTCTCAATTTTCTATGTGAACAAAAATAACAATCACTGTAAATCTTAGAACATTGGATCAAAATAAAGGCAAGTGGATGGGGGATTTTTTTTGTGAAAATGTCTATATTAGATTGTAATTTAAATTATGTATGGCACATCTTCTATTTCTAGTCATCAAATACACTTTAATGGATCTTTTAAGGCAATGCACTACATTTGCTTTTCTTTCTCAGAAAAAGAACCTAAAGGATAGTTACAATGTACAGAAACTTAATAATGCATCAAATAGTTGTGATGAGAAATAGTCTATCAAAATGCAGTTGTGAACTCGACATGTGGAATTGGTGGAGCTGTGTATGGAGGTCAGCCACCTAGCCAGTCCATGGACCTCAATTCTTCAAAATGCATCTGGCATATCGGAGGTCCCTATCACCAAGGCTTCATATACCTTAGAAATAGGCATCCCATTTTTCTTATGGGATTTTGCCCTTGAACATTTGCCATGTATAGATCATAGGTGAGGTTCTAGTTGCCCTCTCCTTTCTCCCACTCATGCACTCATGGTTAACAGGCCCCCTCAATCATGAATGGTGGTTCTAACTCGCCATTGACTTCATCCTTACGTGCTCCATTTGTGATCCGTGGGTTCAATTCATCATTGGCTTTCACATTGCTGCGGCTTTGTTGTCCTTCAGCTTTTCACTGTGCAAATCTGATGTTGTTCGATGTTCGAATTAATCTGGAACTCCTTGTGTGGCTTCACTGCGTGGACATATGGTTCTTGGAGGACTTCTATCACACATTTTGATTATGTGTGATTTGTTTTACACCTTAGGAACTTGAGGCCTTTTGGAGGACCTTCTTTTTTCCTGGATTAGTTGCTAGTCCACATGTTCTTTATGCCAAGTGTTCTGCTCCTCTCTGCGTGTCCCAGCATATTTCACCATGGCAGCTGCTCTGATACCATGTTGTGAATTCGACTTGTGGAATTGGTGGAGTTGTGTACTGAGGGTGCCCCAACCTCGGCCACCTAGCCACTCGATGGATCTCCAGCCATCAAAATGGATCTGGGGTATTCCTATTACCAAGGCTTCATATACCTTGGAATTAGGCATCCCATTTTGCTTATGGGATTGTGCCCTTGAATATTTTCCAGATGTCTTTCATAGGCGAGCTTCTAGTTGCCCTCTCCTTTCTCCCACTCATGCACTCATGATTGCACATTTCTAACAAAGCTAGCTTCAAAGTTCTTATGGTACGATTTCCAAGTCATTGTCTTAGGATTTTATTTCTGTAAACTCAAATACAATACTGTTAAGGCTATGTGAATGCACCAGGATACACTTTTGGTCACAAAATTCCTTAGGTTAGTTATGCATTTGCCACCATTTGGATTTTGCTCCTTAACGAATAAGTGTCTTGAACCAAAGCACTACAAAAGTCGATGCAAGTAGCATGGATCACCACGTTGTTTCTACCTAGTACCTCCTGAGTCAGCATAGTTCAACCTTCTAGAGGAGTGAACTTTCATTTATAGGGAGTAGTATCCAAGCCTCAATGGTGTAAGAGCAACTAGGAATCTTTGCAAACCAACCTCTGTGTTCCACGGACCACGACCCCCCCTCTTTTGTGGGTTGTTTATTGTGGCTACTCTCTTTAAGAAGGTACTGTGGTTAGAACCTTCCTTCAGGCCTGTGTGCACGCTAGCAAAGGACGTCTTACTCACGAGAGCACCCACGGTGCTACCCGGACATAAACCGCCTACTACAGCAAGGGTCGCGGTACCACAAGAACTTGTTTCCACACCGGTTACAGCTACACAAGAACCCGCGTACACTACCTCAAAAGAGTTTTATCCGTGTGAACGCCACTGCGCCAATACACCCTTGACAACCAGGATGAGGCACAAACTCAACACGTGCTCTACTTGGCTAATGACACGCTATGCGGCCGCTCAACAATCGTCTACATAAGCATCGAGTGCAGGTCTAGGTGAGTTTGTACGGTAGGCATATCACCATTATGCACTAGCAGCTCACAAGTCCCTGGTATGCCAATGCACCCACTCACATTCACAGTCAGCAATAGGTGAATAAGGCTGGTACATCTCTTGCGCATTATCTTCATGAATTGCATTCTTGCATGCTGACCTCACAAGTCCATGCAACACCTAGTCCGCTCATCTCGTGTTTCCCTTCGCACGATATCCACAACATCATCCTTCTCCTTTTCCCTTTTTTTCCTTTTTTCCTTTTTTCCTTTTTTCCTTTTTTCCTTTTGTCCTTTTAACCTTCTTCCCCGCTTTTCCCTCTCTTCCCCCCCCCCCTCCCTCCCCTATATTGCTCAAATTTTGACAACTGCTATCCCTATGGCCGTTGCCTTTCTGCCATCCCGCCAACCATTGCTGCTATCCCCATGGCCCTCGCCTTTCTACCATCCCGTTGGCCGTCGCCTTTCTGCCATCCCCATGGCCCATTGCCCTATCTTCTATCCCGCCGACCATCGCCTTCTTGGTAACCCATTGACCATTGCCATAGTTCCCATCCCGCCGACCGTCGCCATAACTCCTATCCCCACGGCCCGTCGCCTTACGCCATCCCCCCCGATCGTAGGGATACCAAAAATTATAAAAGGAACCCCTATCCCCCGGGTCGTCACCTTAGCAAAAACAATTAAACTTTGCCAAATTTCTGCCAGACTTCCCCCAGCCCTCTGCCCTCTTCCAGCTTGCAATCTAGCCCCCAGTTAATGTCCTCAGGCTTCTCCTCTTCCACCGATTCTCTTCTCATGCAACTGCCCTCCTTCTTTCCCATGGATCCCAAAAATGAATTTTCCCAAATTCGAGACAGAGCTCGGCCTCCACCCCCCAATTCGATAGGTCATTGGCCCCTCTGAATCCCAAAGTACACCCTCAGGGACCATCCGAATGCCCTCCAACATTCTAGCAGAGGACCTACAAGCGGAGAAAGAGATATCGACACAACAGGCCACTCAGGATCCGCCTACAATGACTGTCACTACTCCCTCCTAGACATCCCAAAAGCACACTCCCGCCCCCACGCAAGGGGAGTACAAGATTGTGCGGGCTCAGATGCACTCGCCACCGCTTGCAGAGGCGTGGCTGCAGCAACTCAATGGGTGCGCCATCCACTTCCGATAGGCCTACGAGAGACACGACTACACCCTCCACTACCACAATGCGGCTGCGTATCAAGCACTCAAGGAGCTGAAGGTTCAAACCTCTCTAGCACTGACATGTCTTGGATCTGTGGCGGACCGCCTCCCCTATCACCTGGACATGAAAGCTGTTGGGAGAATTCCTCCAAGCCCGCAACTCCAACAACACCAACGTCAGCATTGTGCCCGATGCGACAGGCACCCCCCACTTCTACCACCTCAATGTGGATATGATGCGAGCTGCCTTCAGCCTCCCAATCATTGCCGATAAGTATGCCTAGAAGAAAAAGATGCCCGAGGCCCTCAACCAGATCTACAGATATGACCGGAAAGAAGAGCAAGGGGCGCTTCCACTTCTCTAAGATCATCAAGCCAGAGTTGGAGAAATCAGCACATGCTCTTCAATGGTTGACCTAGGTCAAGCATGCGGATCACCACCAATCCATGGTGCCCAACATCTTGGCAATATTAGTAGCCCCCCAGGTCACCAACTGGACGGAATTTGCAACCAGATGCAGGAGGACCTCAAGATGAACGGCGAAGTCCTCGGCAACCCTATGCTCTACATGCCAGTACTCTTCCATATGCTGCTGTAGCAACCGCCAATCAGATATTGGCTGGCTGACAAAGCCACCATAGGACCGACCTGTGCCAGCCAATGAGGAGGAGACAGTGGCTGTACCAAAGCAATCTCAAGGACAGAGCTGAGTGCCACCCCTGCAGCAGTCGCCTCGCTCAGCCACCCCTCCACAATCAACTACTCACCCAGTATGAAGACCGACAGGTGCAAGTATTCCTACACAAGCAGCACTGAATGGAGCACTCCGGATCCACGCTCCAAGGGCAAGGCCGTAGCCCAAGACCCCATCCACATGGACGACCTCCCTGGGGACGACGTTGTCCACATTGGCCTCCACCTCGGAGCCCAAGATACTGAGGCCACCTCCTCTGCATCCCAAGTCTTGGCCTCAACTACCGCCAACCCTCAGGAGACCGCCTCCTTCGTCACTGGCTTCTCCTCGTCCCCGTGGGCAGGGCTCACCGAAGCCCTTTAGTTTTGTAGTGCATCCCAATATCAGACCGCGGGTGGCTATAGCAACATGTCAGCTGAGCAGCTCTCCCATGCCGATCAGATGGAGCTCCACCAACTTGATGTGATGGCCCAACTCCCACATGTGGCACAAACGATTCTACAAAGGGGGCAAAAACATGCCGCCCAAGCTACAGGGCAAGCTACCCTCATAAGAGCGGAAGAGTATTGCAACAAGGCCGAAGAGCTGGAACTCTACGTCACAAAGCTCAAAGATGAACTTTTTGTCAGTGAATCCCTGGTCCAAATCCTCATGGACCAGTTCGACAAGACAAAATCTAGCCTCCGCACCGCAGAAGAACGCAAGTTGCAAGCCAAGGAGCAGTAAGCCAGACTTAGGTGGGATCTGCGACATGAAGATCCAGACCCTCTAGGATCTCTTGGCACATGAGCGTGCACTCACCGTCACAATGCAGGCAGAAAACGAGCAGCTGCATACCTTTGGCCACCCAAAGGAATCCATGTTGAAAGACAGGGAGCGATAGGAGTTCCAGATGTACCAGGAGGCCTCAGCCCAACTCGCCACGTACACCCCTACCCCATGCACCTTCCCCCTTAACCCTACAAAAGCACTTCGACGCCCTTCGTGCACAAAACCTCATCTTTCACATAGACCTCACCGTTCCCTTTCCTCCCAATGCACTCCAAACAATCCTCCGCCGCAATCCCGACCATTGCTGCCCCATCCTAGCCATGTCATACTTCTCTCTCGATCTTCAACCCGCCAGCTTCTCTCTGTGACCTTCATACCCTTGCTGCCCACCCCATCTTGTTCAACTTCCAAGCATGGTGCAAGGTTATCACAGAGTCCACCAATTACCCACAAGACGATGACGTGATGCAACTAAAAGCCCGATGAACTTAGCCCATGGGTCTGCACTCCCGACGGCCTCCAAGCCGATATCAATTGGATGCAGACCTACGGCCGGGCCTCAGCGGTCCAAATGCAAGGGCACCTAGTTGCATACCGCTCCACCACTTACCATCCCTCGGCATAATTATTCTATATAAGTGGGTACTACAAGGTCTCCAGGACTGTCTCAAGTCCTTGGTCAGCAATTTTGAAACACTCCACATAGCATATCCCGAAGAAGTTACTGAGTAGGAGGGACAGGAAGCCAATTTGCTACCTCTACGAGGCACCTTGGACCATTCTTAGTTACAGGCAGGAGATATTCCTGTTTCAGGCGTAGATGTGGTTGCCCTAGTCCCTCCACTTTCTTATCAGGAGGGGCAACCCATTTCTTCAGGGCCTATCACTGATGTTCCTGATCAGCCTCTCAGTCTCCATGAGCAGCCCCCTCCCTTCGTTAGTCACACTTCACCTCTTGATAGAGGTAAGGGGTTATTTCACCTACTTCCTTTAGTGCAGGGATTCTTCGCACTCCTATGCCAGTTCCCTCGTACAGTAACTCTTTTGCAGTACTCGCGGCAGAGTTTGAGACAGAGGAGTTTGTACCCTCTACCTTGGGGAAGCCGGTTATTGGGATTCCGTTGGACAGGGCTTCCCCCTCTACTGGAGCGGGGTTTCTTTCACCAGTTGATTTCCCTCCGCTTGACAAGAGGACTCTTTCACAGGAGAGGATTTTCTCCACCACCAAGTCGAATAGGGCATTTCACCCGGCCTCCTCCTCCCGTCGATGAGGATCGTTAGTTAGAACGTTCAGGACCTCGGTGGTATACTTCATCGACGCCGTAGGCAACTGATTCGTAACCAACTCCATCTAGGTGTTTCAGGTGGCCCCATTGATATCCTTATGCTCCAAGAGCATAAGCTGGATGGTAGAGATTGTGCCAAGTCAGGTAAGCTTCTTTTTTGCCATACTTTCTGGTCACCTGCCTTGGGCACCAAGGGAAGCATTTTGCATTTCTATTTCTTCTTTGATGCTTTCCTTGGTCATTGGACATGGAGTCATAGTCCCCTCCAGAGCACAGTGGGTTATTTTGCTGATTGTAAGTTTCAGATTTCCAGATCAGGCCGCCAGGGATGCCCTCTACCCCCTTTCTATTCTTATTTGTGGCTGAAGCTATGAGCCTCTATATTAGCGCTCAAGCTGATATTTTTGGGCTGAGACTTTCGTTGAGACAGGAAGAGGAGTTGCTGGACAGTGAGCTAGCAGATGACACAGCTATTTTTTTGGATGCCACTCCACAGACACTTACCTCTTTCAGGACAGCCTTGGATTTGTTTTGCATTGCAGCAGGGGCTCACATTAACTGGAACAAATCCAATGGTTTCTGGATTAGTGATGAGGACACTCCAGATTGGGGTGCTGATATTGGGTTTACTTGGATTCAGAGGGGTGTCTCCGTCAAATATCTTGGATGCCAAGTTGGGTGGACATTTCTCTAGCACAACAATTTGCTCCCGTGTTGGAGAGCATCAAGAGGAAACTCCTATTTTGGAGTTCGGCCAGACTTGACCTTGCATCCAAAGTGGTGGTTGTAAAGCAGGTACTGTTGGCTACAGTCTGGTGGTTTGTTTGCTCTTGTTGGTGCCGATCTACAAGCAGTATCACTCAACTCAAGAGACCTATCAGGAATTTTTTGTGGAGTGGATTAGACGGCACTTCAGATGTGATAGCCAGGGTGGCTTGGGAGACTCTTATTCTACCCACTAAGGAAGGGGGTCTCAATATTATTGATCCAAACTTGCAGTGTAGAGCTTTGCTCTGCAAGATGGTGGTCAGAGGTTTGATGCCTGGTCAGGACCCATGGAAGGATTTTTTCTTACGCAGTATATAGACATGCACACCTTCTTAGGGGGAGATTGGATGGACAGTCCTAGATGGATCTTTACGTCAGCCCATCTCAGATCTCCTACCTCCCCTCTCATGGCTACCATTCTGAAAGCTTGGGACAACTTCAGAAGTACTCTTTGGAGAGTTCCACCCTCCTTTCGTGAAGAAATTGATAGGAAGCCCGTCATGTGGAATGATTGCATACTAGATGAGCATGGCAGATCCCTGGGCATGTCACACTACATGCAGTGGTCTAGATGGGAGTTGGGCCCTGCATCCACAGTGGGTGCTTGGAAAGCTTTCAGAATGCTTTCAAAGGATCAGAGAGCTCGTTCAGTTAGTCACCTCAGAGGAAGTGCAGCCCAGGATGCAGCAGATAGATGTAGCCATACAGAAAATTTTCCTATCCACCTGGTTGGGGACTTTTATGAGGACAGATATCCCTCTGCAGGTTATAGCCTTGCGGGATGCACATGAGGATACCCTTCTCTTTCAGGTTCATGCAGGAGGCTGACTCCACAGATCTTCAAAGGACATTCTCTTGGAGGCTCCTTTTCAGCCTATCAGGATTGCAGGATACATGGAGATGGGTAGAGACTCACAGTGGTATCTTGATCCAGACCCCGTTCTCCTGGCTCTTGGATCTTGGAGGCTTTGGTTGTATGCACGCTCCCCTATTAGATCCTTGCAGTGGGATCACGGGAAATGGGAGTGGATAGATGAAGGACGCCGAGAGAAGAGCATCCCCTTCTTTCGTTACACGGTCAGAAATGCCAGGAGATTCCAGCTCAATTGTAGAGGTTGGAAGCCCTCTAGAGCTCCTCATTGGGATGCTTTTCAGATTTCTGCAGAGATGCAGAAAAACTTTTGGAGGAGACTTTTGAAATCCCTCAGGAATAGGAAAATCACATTATTCATATGGCTTACTATTCATGGAGGGATTGCAGTGAACCAGTGGAGATCCATCTTACGCTCTCAATCTATCACGGGGCAGGCGCACACAATTTTCTCCCAGCCAACCTCGGTGGTAGCAAGACCTCATAAAAAAATCAACAACGTGAAGGCTCAAGCTTGCAAATTCCACCAAGCCCCAAAATTCCCTAGATGGATCTAGTATGCCACATGTCTACATTTGAGGGCCTCTTCTCAATGCAGGAGGCAGAGTCCACAGATCTTCAGAGGACATTCTCTTGGAGGCTCCTTTTCAACCTATCAGGATTGCAGGATACATGGAGATGGGTAGAGACTCACAGTGGTATCTTGATCCAGACCGCGTTCTCCTGGCTCTTGGATCTTGGAGGCTTTGGTTGTATGCACGCTCCCCTATTAGATCCTTGCAGTGGGATCACGGGAAATGGGAGTGGATAGATGAAGGACGCCGAGAGAAGAGCATCCCCTTCTTTCGTTACACGGTCAGAAATGCCAGGAGATTCCAGCTCAATTGTAGAGGTTGGAAGCCCTCTAGAGCTCCTCATTGGGATGCTTTTCAGATTTCTGTAGAGATGCAGAAAAACTTTTGGAGGAGACTTTTGAAATCCCTCAGGAATAGGAAAATCACATTATTCATATGGCTTACTATTCATGGAGGGATTGCAGTGAACCAGTGGAGATCCATCTTACGCTCTCAATCTATCACGGGGCAGGCGCACACAATTTCCTCCCAGCCAACCTCGGTGGTAGCAAGACCTCATAAAAAAATCAACAACGTGAAGGCTCAAGCTTGCAAATTCCACCAAGCCCCAAAATTCCCTAGATGGATCTAGTATGCCACATGTCTACATTTGAGGGCCTCTTCTCAATGCATCATTTACCCCTCTCTTGGGAAAACATTGAAATCATTTGCCCCTTGGCACATTTAATGCATTTAGACCCCTTAGCCTTAGATCCACCTAGTCTTGTGCCATGTCACCCTCACCAAGGACCTTGACCTTAATTCCTTTTTTATCATTTCCGTAAAGCCCGAACAAATATAATACAAACATTGATCCTTTAAGGGAAAATGTCAACTGACCCTTCCGAGGTCATGTTGCCTCAACTTGAGCGTAACATTCCTTCCCTCTTCAGGCATCAGCGTCCTCGATGATAAAGTCTGGGAACACTCTCCGTAATTGGTATATGGATTCCCAGGAGCCCATCTGACTATGCATATACAATTAGAATGCCTAATGGAAGTTCAACTGAAGTATGGGACCAAAGGGTTACCGAGTTGGAACTTCGAATTCATGACTATACTGAGAAGCTTGATTTTGAAATGACAAAGCTTGCTCACGCAGACATAGCCCTGGATAAGGCTTGGCATTCTAGGAAGAATCCAGCCATAGATTGGAAAAAGCACATTTATCAATTCAAGATGAATGATGTGCTGTATGTCTTACGAGGTGAAAAGATATACCTCAAGGACTGTTGGTTTCTGTAATGGAAGTTCGAAAAGCTCAAGAAGAGTTTTTGTTTCTTTGTATAGCATCAGTAGAGCCGATTGATGGTCCTTCGGCTAGCACTGATGTTACCCAAAATGGAGAGATGGTCAAGCTGGCTGATCAAATAGTAGAGGAGTTCTTTGATTGTCTTAGGAATGAGTTACCTTATGGGTTACCTCCAGAGCGCAATGTTCAGCATAAGATTGAACTAATCTAGGGGCAAAACCTGTAAATAGACCTCCCTATAGGTTAAGTTTTACCGAAGAAACGGAGGTGCGAAGACAACTGGAAGAATACCTTAAGCTGGGATAAATTCAATCCAGTTTCTCGCCTTTTGCTTCGCCAGTGATTTAAAAAAAAAAGAAAGATGATAACTTTTTGCCTCGGTATAGATTACAGAGCATTGAATAATATCACTATTAAGCACAGGTATCCGATGGCTTGGATCGATGATTTGTTAGATGCGTTACATGGGGCCATAATTTTCAGTAAGATAGATCTTAAATGTGGCTGACATCTGAACTGTATTAGAGCCGAGGATGTGCATAAAACCCCTTTTAGAAGCAGGTTTGGACATTATGAGTTTTTGGTAATGCCGTTTGGACTTACCAATGCTCCAGCTACATTCGTCATGCTTATGAACGATTTACTACGTCCGTATATTGGCAAGTTTGTAGTACATTTTATTGACGATATTCTTGCGTTCAGCAAAAGTATTGCTGAGCATCACGAACACTTAAGAATAGTGTTCAATACTTTGAGGAAAGCCAGTCTTTATGTAAATAAAAAGAAAACTGTACTGTGTATAGTAAGACTTGAATATTTAGGATTCATTATTACTCCTGAGGGGATAGAAATGGATCCGAAGAAAGTGGCTGCAATACTGACTTGGCCTATCCCTCAAAGTTTGACTGCTTTGCGATCATTCTTGGGATTTGTCCAATTTTATCGAGGATATTCCGAGTATCGCCATTGACTGATCTGACCTCAGATAAAGTACCTTTTATATGGGGACAGAATCAACAAGAAAGTTTTAACACCATAAAACAAGCTGTGGTCTCAGGACTGGTGTTAAAAATAGTTGATCCCCAGAAACCGTTTTTCCTTGAAACCGATGCAAGTGGCATTGCGGTAGGAGCAGTTCTCCTCCAAGAGGGAAGGCCAGTAGCCTTTGAAAGCAAGAAGCTTTCTCCGTCTCAATGAAATTAGCCAACTCATGAATTAGAGTTGTATGCTGTTGTCCATGCTTTGAAAACATGGAGACATTATTTGTATGGGTGAGAGTTTTATGTTGCTGTTGATCATGATACTCTGAAACATTTTTGTAAACAACCTGACTTGAGAGGCCGCCAAGCTAGGTGGGCAGAACTCATGCAAGAGTTTAACTTGACGATTCGGTACCAAAGAGGGAAGGATAATAAAGTTGATGCGTTGTCACGCATTATGCATAATATGAGTTTCACGGTATTAGAGAGTGCTCTAATGACCGAGATTAGAGAAACTCAAAAGGTGGACGAGTTCGTTCAGAGCCTTTAGCCTAAGGCTCATGTATTTAAACCCAGGGAAATGGGTAACCTAGCATCCAGAAAAGGCCAAACTTATGCAAGATATACCATAAGAGATGGCATGCTGAAAAGAAATGGCAAGGTAGTAGTACCTAATCAGAATGATCTCAGGCAAAGAGTCATTCAACAATGCCATGATAGCCCATGTGCGGGACATCCAAGAGTCGAGTAAACATATGATCTCGTGAAGCGATATTTCTTTTGGCCGAAAATGAAAAAACATATTCATGAATATGTGACACGTTGTTTTTCATGTCAGGTAAGTAAGGTAGAGCGGGTAAAGCCACTTGGACTTTAACAGCCTTTGGAAATACCACTAGGTAGGTGGGAGAGTATTTCCATGGACTTTATTGTAGGTCTGCCTATGGCACAAGGTGGATATGATTCTATCGTTGTGGTAGTTGATCGTCTTACAAAGATGGCTCACTTCATTTCAACTAGAGAGTCTGTTAGTGCCCCGCAAGTGGCGGATTTGTTTATTAAACATATATTTTGTTTGCATGGATTACCCAAATCCATAGTGTCAAACACGATGTCAAATTTACCAGTCATTTTTGGACTGCAGTGTTTGAGACACTAAGGACTGAGTTGGGAATGAGTAGCGGGGATCATCCAGAAACGGATGGTCAAAACAGTCTAGTAGTCTGAAAACAGGTAAAAGTTGAGCTGCTGCTCCTCCCCGTGAGCTACTGCCCCCCCCTTCTCCCTCTCTCAGCCAGCCCCCTCTCCCTCTCCCTCTCCCTCGCTGCCCCCCCCTCTCCCCCCCTCACTGCTCCTCCTCTCCCTCCCCTCTCGCCAGCCCCCTCTCCCTCCTCCCTCACCCTCCCTCTCCCCTTCCTCCTCCTTGCCCTCCCTCTCCCCCCCCCCCACTACCCCCTACCTCTCTCTCGCCGCCCAACCTCTCCCCCACCCGTCAGCCCCCCCGCCCCCCTTCTCCTCCCCCGTCCCCTCCCCCGTCATCCCTCTCCCTCGCCAGCCCCCCCCCCCCCGCTGCCCCCCTCCCCACTGCCCCTTTCTCCTCTCCCCTCCCCCGCTGCCCCCCTCCCCGCTGCCCCCTTCTCCTCCGCCCTCCCTCTCCCCCGCCAGCCCCCCCGCCCCCTTCTCCTCCCCCGCCCCCCTCCCTCGCCTTCCCTCTCCCCCCCCGCTGCTCTCCCCCTCCCCGCTGCCCCCTTCTCCTCCGCCCTCCCTCTCCCAAGCATCGATTGGCGGAATGGATCCCCATTCAGCCAATCTCTGTCCACCTCCACCGGCCGCAAGAACCGTCATTTTTTCAGAAGACGAGCTGCAGCAACTCAAGAAAGATGTGGAATTAGAGGGCTCCACATCACTTTTCGCCCGCATCTTTGGGTCACACCCTTCCAGATCACAGGCTAGAGACTGGATGCTGGTGGCATTACCAGGAGACCTCGCCCCTCACCTCAGGGATATTCGACTTTTGGGACGTGGATTCTTCCAAGTGGTTTTCGACTCCCAGGAGTCCACAGCCCTTGTTCTCAAAGCTAATCCCCTGGCTTTGGGTTCAAGGAGAATCTTTCTTTTGCCCTACACCTTGGGTTGGGCTTCGATCCGGTCGAGGAGGACAGGCAGGTCACATCACTGTTCATTAGGTTTCCTGGTCTTCCTCAGGTCTACCATCGACTGCTTGCCACTATTGGAGCCACATTCGGAGTGGTCACGGAGATCCCCTCCCTTCCTGGCATGCCTTCTTCCTTGGCAGAGGCAGTCAGTGCAGACGGGGTGCCTCGTGTTAGGGTCATTGTCTCTGACCCTAACATCTCAGATGACCACATTATGCTTCAGCGTCGAGACGGCTCTCTCTTTCAATAGAGAGTCAAGATTTCAGGTAGACAGGACCAGTGCAGGATTTGCAGGACCCTTGGGCACTTTGCTAGAGATTGCCCAAGGAAGAGAAAAAGACCCAAGAGGTCTTTAGGTGCGGCTCCCTCACGTACTACCACGACTGCACCTCCCCAGCACCTTGTACCACGCACTCCAGGACCACCAAGAGCAACAGGGTGCCCTGCTTCGCGCACCCCAGGATCACCAGGGGCAGTAGGGCGCCCAATGCCCGCAGCACACCCAGTACCACGATGGAGAGCTATCAAAGCGGCTCCCTTACCTCAGGAGGAGACTTTTGATCCTATTCAGACAGACGCCTTCCAGACTCCAGAGGTGGATGTTGCTGCAGCCCCAGACACTACAGTTCCACATCAGGAGGGGCCTTTAGATCCACCAGCCCCAGTCACTTTGGTTTCTGACCCCTTGGTTTCTGACCAGGAGGGGACTACAGGTACTTCTTTACCACAGACTGTTCCTGCCACAGTCAGGACAACCGAGAAAGTGCAGGCGCAGATGAGGGCTCCTGATTTTTCTTCACCCCATCCACAAGCCTCCTCAACCCCTAGCTCCAGTTCTGCTGATAGAGGTCTGGCAGGTCCTTCTCCTCCATCTTCCACGAGTGCAGGTCTTCTTCGCACTCCTCGGCCAGACTTGCTTATTAGGAATTCTTTTTTGGCACTGGCAGATTCGGCGACTTTCATGGATGATGAGGAGTCTGTGCCCTTAGCGATGCCTAGCCGCTTTCTTACATGAGATGACTCGCCACCGAGATACCTCTCTCCGAGCACGGCGACACGCACAACACACACAACGTGAGGACACCCAGCGGCCCATCACTGATTTCTTCAGTCACTGGATACCTCTCCTCAGTCTAGCCGACGACGCGAACGTGAGCGAGAGCCAGAGCCACGACAGCTGCGCCAGCGGACAGACTCACACATCCGGGTCCATGACATCTCGTCTCTGCTCTCTGCCCGCCCCACCAGTGTGCCGTTGCCCTCATCCACAGGGCCACCCGCCGCCCCCGACGACCGAGCTCGACTAGGCCGCGTGACGTCAGAGGCCAATCATCTATCGCAGGGTTTTTTCCGGCCTCCCATCTAATGGCCCCTCTATGATTGGTCTGTGACGATCACCACTCGCACATATATATTGTATCTCCCCCCTTTGCCCCATTTTTGGTGCCCCCCCCTTCTTTTTTGTATCATCTGGAGGTAGACACATATTTTTTGTATCAGGACTAGACACACCGTCCTTCATAACCTCTTTTTTTGTAGAAACGGTTGGCTGGCCCGTTTTGAGACCGCCACCGTTATGCTCATTGTATCAGTTATCTTAAGTCTCATAGACCTCCACAGTCTCCCGAAGACTTTAATAAACTTTCTTTCTTTCTTTCTTTCCTCCACCTTAGGGGTCCCTGTCATTGGGATTCCTTCTGACAGGGCCTCCTTTTCAGCAGGTGTGGGAATCCTTTCACGTGTTGAGTTTCCTGCCCTCAGCAAGAGTGTTTCGGCCCAGGGGAAGCTGGTCTCCTCTACTAGGTCGGGTAAGCCTTTCCATCCAACATCCTCCTGTCGATGAGGATAGCCAGTTGGAACATACAGGGCCTAGGCGGAGTTCCACACCGTCACCGTAGGCAGCTGATCCGGAACCAGCTTCATCCAGGCGTCACTGGAGGTGCTATTGATATCCTTTTTATCCAAAAACACAAGCTGGATGCCAGTGATTGGCAAACTACTTTCAGGACATACCTTCTGGTCGCCTGCTATGGGCACAAGGGGAGGTACTTGCATTTCGGTCTCTCTTTCTATTCTCCCCTTGGTTGCTGGTCATGGTATTATCTCCCCTTCTAGAGCTCAATGGATCATTATTTTGATTGGAGGGCATAAGATTGGTCTTCTCAATCTTTATGCTCCCAACAACAGAGGGGAGCGGATCTCCTTTTGGAAGGAGTTACTCTCTTGGGCCCCCATTGCAGATTCTTGGATCATTGGTGGCGACTTCAACATGGTTGAGTTGCCTTAGACAAAAAGGGAGGCAGACAGGGTGGAATTCATTCTTTGGAGAGGGCAGCCTGGGATGCCTTTCTCTTTCAGTTTAGTGGCAGAGACACTTGGTTGGATGATGCCTTTCATATTATGCCACAGTCACTCCTGTACTCTTGGTCGAACAGGAGAATACACATGCCCATTCATGCATGGATTAACAGATTTTATGTAGACGATTGGGCACTTGACAGAGGAGGATCTGTATGCATTTCTATTGGGGTTTCCACCTCAGATCATTTTCCAGTGGTGTTGCAGATTCTTGAGCCTCATCGGAGAGGACGCTCTGCCAGTGTCAGGATTCCGGATGCTTTTTATGCAGAGGAGAGCCTCACGGAGGATATTTTACAGTTTTGGGTTTCTCACATACTGGGTGGAGCTATCCATCCATCTCAGGTAGCTGCAGCCTTATCCGGAATTAGTGACTATTATCATACAGTCGCTGATTCTAGGAGACGTAAGATTCTCAGATGTGAGATTGGTATACGCCAGCAGTTAGCGTCCCTTCACAGGGAAGAGCAAAAGATGCCCACAGATGCTTGGATTCAGGAGCTCATTTGCAGACATTGTTGGATCAGAGAGTAGAGTATGCCTTTCATGCACGAGAATCCTTTTGGATTTAGATGGGTGGCAGGGTCAACAAACACTTTTTCTCTACTCATGGGCCCAGACATAGTAGAGATAGTGTTTCGCAGCTTGTTGACTCAGACGGGGTGTTACAGTCAGATCCTGATGCTGTCATGCGTGTAGCTTCAGATTTTTTTGCATCCCTTCTTACTGCAGATCCAGGCACACAGGCCATTAATGATGCCAGAGAGGTTATTTGGCAGTGTATCCCTGTATTGGTGAAGGATGAGATATATGTTTCTCTGGATGCACCTTTCACCAATGCAGAATTCAAGATTGCATTACTTGCATTGGTGAAAGGGGCATCCAGAGAAACATATATCTCATCCAAAGGTGCACAAGGGCAAGTGCCCAGGTTCAGATGGACTTACCTCCTCCTTTTTTATTACTTTTTGGGAGCAGATTGGTGATCACATTACATCAGCCCTGCAGGGCGTGTGGGACTGTGGTGAGATGCCGGACTCACTTACAGATGGTCTCATTCATCTCATGCCAAAGGGGGGTAGTAGGAATCTTGTGTCTCAATGGAGACCCATCACTCTTTTGGGCACTTTTTACAAGATTCTGGCGAAAGCCATCAGTCTGCGGCTACAGGTTTTTCTTCCAAATTTGATTCATGACACGTAGACAGGGTTTGTGCATGGCAGAAGTATTTTTGATAATATTTTCTCATTTTGGGAGGCCTCGGAATGGGCCATGCAGAGCCGCCAGAGATTGGCCATTCTACTCTTGGACTTTGAGAAAGCTTATGACAGAGTAGACTAGGATTTTTTAGAGGGTACTCTCTCTCGCTTTGGTTTTTCAGATGCATGGATTAGAGGAGTATCCTCTCTCTACAGATCAGCCCATAGCCAGTTGCTCGTTGGGGGGGTAAGAGGGGACAGGTTTCAGATTTCCAGATCCGTTCGCCAGGGATGTCCTCTTGCCCCGTTTCTTTTTCTGTTTGTGGCGGAAGCTATGAGTATCTACATTAGATCTCAAGCTGATATTTATGGGCTGAGGCTTCCTATCCGCCGGGAAGAAGAGCTCTTGGATAGTGAGTTGGCAGATGACACGGCTATTTGTTTGGATGCCTCCCCCAGGACACTCACTTCCTTCCGGACAGCCTTGGATTTGTTTTGCACGGCTGCAGGTGCACACATTAATTGGCATAAATCCAGTGGTTTTTGGATTTGCAAGGATGACACCCCAGATTGGGGTAATGATATTGGCTTCACTCGTCTACAGAGGGGCTTCTCCGTCAGATATTTGGGCTGCTAGGTTGGGGTGGGCATCTCTCCCTCACAACAGTTTGCTCCGATGTTGGAAAGCATCAGAAGAAAGCTCCTTTTCTGGAGCTCAGCCAAACTTGACTTGGCCTCCAGGGTGGTGGTGGTTAACCAGGTTCTTCTAGCCACAGCATGGTTTGTATGCTCTTGTTGGTGCCACTCTAGGGATTGTATCACTCAGCTTAAGAGGCCTGTACGAAACTTTTTATGGAGTGGTCTAGATGGCACAACTGATGTTACAGCCAGGGTGGCTTGGGAGACCTTGATTCTTCCTACAAGAGAAGGGGCTTTGAATATCATCGACCCAGATCTACGGTGCAGAACTTTACTCTGCAAGTTCGTTGTGAGAGGACTTATGCCAGGACAAGAGCCTTGGAAGGATTTTTTTATCAGATGCATACAGTCTCGCACGCCCACTTCAGGAGAGGATTGGACACATAGTACTAGATGGGTTTTCACCACAGCCCACCTCAGGTCTCCCTCTTCCCCTCTTATGGTTGCTATCCTGAAAGCATGGGCCAGCTTCAGGAGTACTCTTCGTAGGATTCCCCCATCCACCCGTGAAGAGATTGAAAGGCAGCCTATCATGTGGAATGATAGGATTTTGGATGAGCTTGGCAGACCACTTGGAGCTTCTCCTTACATGCAGTGGCCAAGATGGGAGAGGGGCCCTGCATCTACAGTGGGAGCATGGAAAGCCTTCAGGAAGCTTCCTGCAGACCAACAGGCCTAGATGGTTCTTAATCTCAGAGGGAGTGCAGGGAGAGTCCAACAGATTGATGCAGCCTTGCCCTTGGATTGGGTGGACACAGATGACATGCCTATTACTTGCTCCACCTGGATGGGGGCATTTTCTAGATTGGGAGTTCCTTTACAAGTGATTGCTTTTCTTGACCCACATGAGGATGCCTTAGTATTTGATGTTTCTTCGGGGGGCAGGCTGTCCAGATCCACAGACGATATCTTGTTGGAGGTACCGTTTCAGCCAGTCAGGATAGTGGGCTTCATGGAGCATGGCTCTCTTTCACAGTGGTACTTGGATCTTGACCCGCTTCTCCTCGCCCTTGGCTCATGGAGGCTGTGGCTCCATGGAGGTGTCCCAATTAAGTTTTTGCAGTGGGACCCTGGGGAATGGGAATGGATAGATGAAGGGCACCGAGAGAAGGGCATCCCCTTCTTTCGTTACACGGTCAGTTATGCCAAGAAATTCCAGCTCAGCTCTAGGGGTTGGAAGCCTACCAGAGCTCCTCATTGGGAGAACTTTCAGATTTCTGCTGACTTGCAGAGAATTTTTTGGCAGAGGCTTTGGAAATCCCACCGGAATAGAAAAATCACTCTCTTCTTTTGGCTTTTTATTCATGGTGGGATAGCAGTGAACCATTGGAGATCCAAGTTCGGAGCTGACCCTTCTTGCCCTCGCTGCCTTTCTGCTTTGGAGACAATACAGCATTGCCTATGGGATTGCAGACATGCGAGAATCATATGGAAGGGGATTGCAAGACTTTTCAGCACTTTTGTTCGCCTACCTTTCTATATGACTTGGGGATCAGTGGCTTGGCTTACTCTTTCAGGGCCCCAGGTATTTTTTGAGAGACTTGACTCCTCTTGGGCTCTTCACATCCGACGACACCTTGTGGAGTCGTGCTCTCTAGAGGATGTTCCGGCCACTCTTTTCAGAGCTGCTCCCTCCTCGGTTGACTCTCCATGGGAGATCCTAGCTAGCATTGCAACATGGCACATTTGGAGAGCCAGATGCACTGAGGCTTTGGAGGGTTCTCAGGTTCATCCTTCTCAGATCTTGGCCAGTACTTAAACAAATACGATACACACTCTGATGGCCATTTGGGCGACCATGCAAGGATCATCTCGAGCAGCCTCCTCCAGGAGAGTTACTTTTCTTAGAGATTGGAGAGACTCTCCCTTCTTTGCTAAGACTTCTACAGGGTTGAGATGGCATTTCCAGCCTCAGCCTTGGTTTTTTTCTACCTCATTCCTCTGAGGTGTTTTTATTACATGCTTAGCATGGTGTATTTCCGCACAGAGCTTGCTCTAGCGGGTTTCTTTCTTACTCAATAGAAGTCTCTTTTTTTGGAAAAAAAAAGAAGAAACGGATGGTCAAACAGAAAGAATCAACCAAATTTTAGAGAATATGCTTAGAGCATATGTGTCATTGAGGCAACATACATGGGACAAGTGGTTGCCATTGTTAGAATTTGCCTACAATGATAGAAAACATTCCTCTACAGGATTCAGTTCGTTTGAGCTGAACTATGGTTATAGACCAGCGAATCCAACTACAGTTGGAGTACCTCAGAAAGTGGCTAGTGCAGCAAACTTTGTGGTTCAGATGTGGGAGATGCTAGCACTTGCGAGAGCTAACATCCGCCAAGCTATGGATAGAGCGAAGGCGTATGCGGATGAAAACAGATCAGTTAGAGAATTTAAGGAAGGAGAAAAAGTTTTTCTCAGAGTTTCTTCGCAGTCTAAGTCTTTGACTGCAGGAGAGTGTGCTAAGTTATCACCCCGATACTGTGAGCCATGGTTAATTCTAAAAAGAATAGGCAAGGTAGCCTATAAATTAGAATTACCACAGGGTTGTAAGGTGCACCCAGTATTTCATGTTTCTCATTTAAATAAATTTTTGCATACAAGTGACTCACTAATCGAGGGTGTTGTTTTGTTTCAGGAGATAGAGGATAATGCAGGACGCAAACCAACAAGAATTCTGGACCGAGGAACAATGCAAGTACGCAATCGAAAAATACCCACGGTGTTGGTTGCATGGCATGGTTTACCTCTATCAGAAGCTACCTAGGAATTTGTATATCAGTTACGGAGAGTGTTCCCAGACTTTATCATCGAGGACGCTAATGCCTGAAGAGGGAAGGAATGTTATGCTCAAGTTGAGGCAACATGACCTTGGAAGGGTCAATCGACATTTTCCTTTAAAGGATCAATGTTTGTATATTTAATTGGGCTTCAGGTAAATGATAAAAAAGGAATTAAGGTCAAGGTCCTTGGTGAGGGTGACATGGCACAAGACTAGGTGGATCTAAGGCTAAGGGATCTAAATGCATTAAATGTGCCAAGGGGCAAATGATTTCAATGTTATCCCAAGAGAGGGGTGATGCATTGAGGAGATGCCCTCAAATGTAGACTTGTGGCATACTAGATCCATCTAGGAAATTGGGGCTTGGTGGAATCTGCAAACTGGAGCTTTCATGTATGTGGACTATTCTAAGAGTTTGCTACCACCGAGGTTGGCTGGGAGGAAATTTATATGTGCCTGCCCCGTGATAGATTGTTAAAAACTGATGATGTGAAGCGAGTTAAAGATAGTGATCGTCATAATAGGGGCTAGGATATCAATCCTGTATGCGACATTCTCGGTGCATAAACCCTCATGATCTTTTGATCGGCCATTGTGAAGCTTCATGACCGCATCTTTGACTCCCCCCGTAGTTAATAGATTGCAAGAAGTCTTCGGTGATCCAATATTTTGTATTTTTGTTTTCTTCCGTCATTCTTTGCAGCAATTGCTCTTCGATTGTTTGCATAGATGAGGATGTATGTTGTCCTACATGGACATTTTCGCTTGATGTATCATTTCAGCTTGCTAGTTTTTTTCCTGGATATCTATCTTGTAATATAAAGCATTTAGAGTTTTCACAAAAAAAGTGTGTGAAAGATCAGGAGTGGGGCTAGTTGGGGATGTCATATAATTTGCGGGCGTAGTTGTGCCAGACCTGAGTATCAATGAGTGGTGAGGGGAATCACCATTCAAGAAACCATCGCCAAACGTCTTTGGAGTTATTGCTAAACAGGATGTAATTCATCCTCGTTCGACGAATAAAGTTTCATTTCTCTTGGCAAACTAGATGGTGATACCCGCGTAAGGTGTCCCAGTTCGCTCGTCGGTAGGCCATGTTTGGACTTGAATCAGAGTTGTTGGGCAACGAGCCTTAAACTCTTCATTGTACTAGCTATTACATGGCACAGACCCTAGAGGCGTTGGACAGTTAGAGCATGTGGTGTACGGGAAGGCGTGAAAGGCAGCCTCGTGCAATGATCGGCAAAGCAGCCCGGTCCTCTAGGAGAGGTATGTGGTCAATATGGTGAGTAGAGTGTGGAGTCGTACATAATATCTTGGTGAGAGGCTGTGATCAAAGTATATGTTGTGATAAGTAGTGTAAGTGGGTGGTGTGGTAGGTGGTGTAGCAAGGCGAGGAGAGGTGATATTAAAGAAGAGATATGTATGATCAGCCCCAAGGGGAGGTGGTGAAATAGAGAAGTCCGTGATGTGTGATGTGAAGGCAGGGGATCCCAAGATATAATCAACCATGCTAGACACCCCTCCATGTGGAAAGCAGGTGAAGCCATTGGAGGAGGGCCATCGCTCAAGACAATTATAGAGAATGAGATCATGCGCCATACCTAGATGGAGTGCATTCCCATCTATCAACGGACCCTCGTGAACTGATAGTGTCAGTGAGATCTATGTCGGGAAGTAAAACAACATCCTCTTGAAAATCTAACAATGGCATTTGACATGCTCCTGTCCTCGTGTTGAAGTTCCCAACTAGGAGAACATCTCCGCTGCTCAAAAAATCCATGATAACTTGGTGGAGAGGTGTGTATGGTGATGTCTCAGCCTCCTCCTGCATTGCCCTGGCAAATTGTGATGTGTCTAGTGGAAAGTAGCAAATTGCTATGAAGAGATCTCGGCTAGTCGTGCATCGAAATTGGATCCAAAGGAACCTAGAGTGTGGGTCTCTCTTCTCCACTGAGATCAACCCAATGAGAGATGATCTATATAGGACTGCCATTCCTCCTAAGCCACGTAGTCCACCTGTCTCCCTTGTCTCCTCCCTATAGGTTGACTCCCAAGTGTATCCACTAACCACCGGTAGGGGGCGCTCTGGGCTTTGACGTGTCGTTGTGTACAAGACTATGTCTGGTCCTGTGTAGGACTCTGAGAAATTTCCAGGGTCTGAGGGTACCATTACAGTTCCAAATGGTGTAAGCAAGGGTCTCGATGTCGTGTCTCATAGACCCGCCCCCCTATGTCAGATGATTGGCAGGGTCCGGTAATGAGACGTCCGTCCCGAACTACTACGCACTTCCCCTCCTTGCGAACCGCATCCCCCAGCTGCAAGAGAGAACGTCTCTCCTCTATCTGCAAAGGAGTCAAAGGTCCTCATCCATAGATATAGTGGGGTGATCCCGGATCTAAAGGAACCTAGAGTGTGGGTCTCTCCTCTCCACTTTTTTTTGCCGAAAAAACAGTGCTAATTATATTACTTCGAAAACAAGATACAAGAGGTCAGCATTGCAACTGACGGGCTGCGTTCACAAATCGGACGCAGCCCAAAAGATAACAAAAGTAAAGCTCTCTCTCACGGAGGGATCAGGCGAGTGTGAGTGAACAGCCAGAGAGGTGGTGAGTATCGCCACTGAAGGCCCTGCGAAGTATGCTCGAAGAAGAGGCCCTGTGTGTCCCAAACCCGGAGGAAACGTCTCCGCTTCTCCCGGTCGGCCCGAGAATCTCCTTGTATCTGGTCCCACTGGCCTCTGAGGGTGTGTATAGTCTCACTCCAGATGTCAGTCATGATCTGGGCAGTCGATAAGGAGGTGCCACCGAGGATCTGCGCGCAGCGCGAGGTCCAAATGTGCCATCCTGCGATGCTGCTAATAATCTCCCAGACTGGCTGCCTCTCTTGAGATCCTGTGCCAGCCTCTGCCAGGTGCGGCGGAATGCTCTCAAGCGGCCCCCACGTCCCCTGTGTGATAAGGAATGTGGGGTCCTGCTGACATGCCTCGAACAAGTGATGAAAGCCAGGTGCGGTGCTGCACCAGCAGAACGCGCCCCAAGTGATCAAACCTAGCTCCGGTGCTGCGCGAGTAAGGATCCCGAAGGTCCACCTCCACACTTCCTGGGCGCGAGTGCAGCTCCATAGGCAATGTTTTGGTGACTCCTCATCCTCATGACAGATCTGACAACGTCCGTCCTGACCTATCTGCAGCAACCAGCTCCCCACTGGAAGACCTTTGTGGGTGAGAAGCCACAGGAAGTAGGAGATCTTCCGCGGCCGCCAGCTCTCCCACAAGGCCTTCCAGAAGGCCTGCAAAAACAATCTGCCCTTCCGAGCCCAGAAAGAGAGAGAGGCGTGATAGGAAAACTCTAAACGGCGCTGGAGAGTCTCCTCAAGAAGGGCTCTGGCTCGCCGAAGGGCCTGGATCCGAAGCTCCTCCGAGCCCGGGGCTGCTTGCTGGAGTCGCTGAATGGAGGCGAGGTCCCTCCGAAGAGCTCTCTCTCTGCCCCACCACTCCTGTTGAACCTGTAGGGCTGCGAGCTGGCAAATCTGGCTGGACTCCTGCAAAGCCTGTGCCACCGAATCAACCAGATCCACGCACTCGCCCCAATCTCTGTCCCAAAGGCTACCGATACTGCTGCGCACGTCCTCCCTCGAGAAGATGGAGTCGGGAATCCGGCACGAGCGGGGGGGAAGGGCCTGAACTGCCGAGTCTAATGATAAGAGCACAGGCGCATGGTCGGAAAGTGTCGTCCCTCGAACTATACCGCCTGACCGCTTCTGCTGATGGCCCAGTCACTGACATAAAATCTATCCAGCCTCTCCAGGAGTCTGCCTCCTTCCCTGCGGAAGCCCCACGAGAAGTCCAAGCTCCCGTGCCAACGACGGAAGGACGGGTCTCTCCAGCTGTCCCTACCTCCTGTCGCGAAGATAAATGAGTCCCAAGCGGACTGCTCTGCCTGAGACATGCCTGTAAACTCTGGTCCTCTGCCCTGCTGGTCCTCCAAGGTCTCCAGATTGTTGAAGTCACCTCCAACAATCCAGGAATCCATGTCTGGGAGAATCCCTGTGAGTGTCCTCTAGAAGGTGGCTCTGCACCGGAGATCTGTGGGAGCATAAATGTCGAGGATTCCTATTTTGGAACCCTCCAACTCCAGGCCTACCTAGAGGGCACGGCCTGGGATCAACATGCCATGACCAAAAACTCCCTAGGCTAACTGCTCCCAATAAGTGTGAGAACGTCCAGGGAGAATCTTCCCGCAGCTACGGGAATGAGCCACAGAAAGCTTGTGCTCCTGGAGCAGAAGTATATCCAAACGACCAATCACTGCTGGCTGAAGTTCCTGTCTCAAAATGAGCTTCCTAGGACCACGGGTGCCAGAAGAATGAAACCCGTTCACATTCCAGGAGACAAGGTGTAGGCTCATGGTGAGGACTGGGAGGCTGCGAACAACTGTCTGCTCGCGGCAGATGTCGATGAAGAAGCTGACATTTCGGAGTGGAGGCGCTGACGCTTATGAGAAGGTTTGGAGGGGGAGGCGGGGTCGTCCTGCCCGTTCTTCAACACCTTTAGCAAAGGCGAGAGGCCTTTGGTGCCATGAGCAAATGCTTTCTCGAGCCAACTCGAGATCTCTGAAGTAGTCATCCCGTAGAAGGCTCGGAGTTTCTGAGGAGTCCAGGCTCTGACATCCTGGGGGAGGGGCCATGACAGAGGGGGCCTGAGGATCACAATCAATGGGAAGCGTTTGGCGGCGCAACGCCACCGTAGGTGCACGTCACCCTCGGACCACTGAGTCTCGAGAAGCTGCCCACCGGACGGGCCTATCCAGGAGCAAACCTGAGCGTGCGTCTGCTCTCTGAGAGCCTCCCAGACCGAGTCGTCTGTCCAAGTCTCGGTGCCATCGCTGAGGAACGTGAAAGCAAAGCTAGGGCCATCCCTCAGGGCCAAGGCTGCGATCTTCCCATCCGCCCCTTTGCGGAGCAGGAAGATACTAATGTCGAGACACGCAGGGAAGGTCCCAAGGTCGGCCACATCCAAGTAGTCCCAGGGGCCAGATCTGTAAAAGTCGCGAGGAAGCTCTCTCTCCTGAAGCTGAGGCCCACCAGAGTCTGCAGCTGAGGGGCTAGCGGACAGGGAAGCCTGCTCCAGTGGTGGTGTAGACTCAGGGTGTCCTGCCTGTGGAGGGGAAGGGGGAGGTGGCTGGGGGGTAGGCAACTCAGATTCCACGGAGGCGACTAGCGGGGGGGGAGGAGGAGGGGGAGTGGGGGCTGCCCTCGGCTGAGGAACCATCGGTACAGCTGACACTGCAGGGGAACTGAGAGAAACGGGGGGGGGGGGGGGGATGGGGCAGCACTTGGGACTGAGGCTGAGAAGGAGGAGGAGGAGACTAAAGAGGAAGAGGCGGGGGCTGAAGCTGCAGGTCGGGAAGAGTGGGGTGCGACTGGGGAAGGGGCTGGGACTAAGTGGAAAGGGGCTGGGGAGCGGAAGAGAGGGGGACCTGAGGCTGTGGAGGGCGGGCTTCCGTCGAAGAAGAAGCTCTCCCAGGACCCTGGGGCGGCTGCCTGTCAGGTCTCTGAGGTGCTGCTGCAGGTTGGGTAACCTCTGTCTCCTTGCCTTTATCGGAAATCGTCTTGTTCTTTCCTCTTTTCCTTCTAACCTCAGTCCAACCGCCAGCTAACTCTGGACCGGATTCCGGCTGCCTTTGCTCCTCCTGACGTGGCTGCCCGGAGGGGGGGGGGAGGGGGCGGAGGGGGAGGGGGCGGGGGGGGCCGAGAGGAACTGGCGAATCGTGGACAAATCGCAGCCAAGTGCCCAAAGCCGTGACACCTCAGGCACTGGCCTGGCTGTCCGGTGACTACCATGCTCTGGGTGATGCTGCCGGCATCTGTCACGATCTCGATCACTGCAGGGAGAGTCGCAGGGTCCGCCATAGCCACACGGACTTGGGGGGCTCCTGCCGTAGTCACCGCATCGGCGAAAGTGTCGTGCATAACCCAGCCAAAGTGGGAGCCCGGGTCTCTAACAATCGGCCGCAGCTCAGCAGCAAGACCTGGAAAAACTAGCGTCACTGGATGGCGGGGTATGCGGAACCGAGCATCAAAATCCGCTGCACTGAATCCACGGTACCAAGGGACTATCATAATGATCTTCCCATCCACATACGTGGGGGAACCAGCAATCAGGTTGCTCGCAGCTTTCGCATTGGAGAGTTTGAGCCAGAAGATGCCCCTTCCCATAAGGGCCACCTCCTCAATATGGCCGTCCTCTAGCATGAGAGTGGACTGGAGCCAGTCCCTGATGGTTGATCTGGAGGGGGAATGTCCAATGACTCTGCCATAGACAGAGGTAAGGGCAAAGTCATTGGCAACCTCCTGAACCCGAGACGATTGTTGCTCTGTCAAGATAACGCGGTAGGCATCTGGAGAGGGAGGGTCCGACTGGGCCTCCGGTTCCGGGCAGGGAGCCGCCATACCGCCAAGACAAACTGCGAAACCTCCCCACCCAAAAAAGGGGGGGATAGATGCGGGGGGGTGGAGCCTGGGTGTGAAGAAGACGGGTGAGGCGAACCGGGGCGACGTGAATCGGGTGGGGAAGCGGAGGCGCAGGCGAGAGCGGAGGCGGAGAGAGGGCGGAGGGCGGTGGAAACGAGGGCGGGAGACCGGGGGGTGGAGGTGGCGGGGGGTGGGGGCTGAGGATGGAGGGGGTGTGAGGTGAGGAGGCGGGAGTGGGGGTGGGGCGGGGCGGGGCGGGAGGGCGGGAGGGGGCGGAGCGAGAGGGCGGGGCGGGAGGGGGCGGGGCGGGGCAGGCGTAGCGAGGGGGCGGGGGGTGAAGCGGGGGGCGGGGGGGAGCGAAGCGGGGGGGCGAGGGGCGGGCGAAGCGAGGGGGCGGGGAGGAGAGGCGGAGAGGCGGAGAAGGGGGGGTGAGGCGTAGCGAGGGGGCGGAGGGGCGAAGGGGATGAGGGCGGAGAGGCGAGGAGTGAGGGCGGGGGAGGGCGGGTGAGGGCGCAGCGGGGTGAGGCGGGGGGCGAGGGGGTGAGCGCGGAGAGGCGAGGGGGTGAGGGCGGAGAGGCGAGGGGGTGGGAGCGGAGTGGCGAGGGGGGTGAGAGCGGAGAGGCGAGGGGGTGCTGCAGGCGGCAGCGGCGGGGGTGAGGCGGAGGGCGAGGGGGTGAGGGCGGAGAGGCAGGGGGGGTGAGGGCGGTCGAGGCGAGGGGGAACTAGGGGGGGTAGAGGTTGCGGGAGGGGAGGGGAGGGCTCGCAGGAGCTCGCTCAGTTCTCTCCTCTCCACTTAGATCACCCCAATGAGAGATGATCTATATAGGACTGCCACTCCTCTTGAGCCACGTAGTCCATATGTCTCCCTCGTCTCCTCCCTATAGGCTGACTCCCAAGTCTATCCACTAACCACCGGTAGGGGTCGCTCTAGCCTCTGATGTGTCTTTGTGTACAAGAATATGTTTGGTCCTGTGTAGGACTCCGAGAAATTTCCAGGGTCTGACCAAAGGGGGTACCATTACAGTTCCAAATGGTGTAAGCAAGGGTCTTGGTGTCGTCTGTCTCATAGACCCACCCCCCTATGACGGTGATCGTCGGGGTCCGGTAATGAGACATCCGTCCCGAACCACTACGCACTTCCCCTCCTTGTGAACCGCATCCTGTAGTTGCAAGAGAGAACGTCTCTCCTCTATCTGCAAAGGAGTCAAAGGTCCTCATCCATAGATATAGTGGGGTGATCCCGTAGGGCCTATCTATGATGTAGAGCTGCCAAGCATGCGTGAGTGTGTGTGTGTGTGTGTGTGGCAGATTAGTGTGTGTGTGTGTGTGTGTGTGTGAGTGAGAGGTCGTGAGCAAAGGTGCTAGCTGAGAGCCTCGCCAAGATATCCTTGCATGCCCCTCCCCCTCTGTCCGTACACCCGTACGGTCGCCGTACGGTCTTCCGGACGGCCGTACCAACTGCTACAATAGGGTCGCAATCCCTGTGCAGAACTACGCGCAGGCCCGTACAGCTCCTTGACCTCGTCTTTTTCTATACGTACATACGGTTTCTGTCAGTCCCTCCGTACAACGCAGTCCTTTCAGCGCTGTCAGCTTCCTTGTACAACCCTACCTTTCCCGTACAGTTTCGTTGATATTTCCGTGCAGTACATCTTTGTCCGTACAGATTCTTCCGTACAGTCTCCTTGCTGTTCCGTACAGTCTATCCCGTACAAGCTCTTCCGTACAGGTTTTCCGTACAGCCTCTGCCATACAGTTCTGGTCTTTTTCCCCTGTGCCTTTCCGTATATTTTCTCTGTCTGCTTTATCTTTCACTCTATTTCTTTCTTGCTTTGCCATATTTCAATCATGGCTTCAGGTTCCGATGTCTGTACATATGCTAGAAAAGAAAGACCTGCAGATGCCAAGCGCCATCATTCTCAGCCTACATCACAAGATGATGAGCTTACTATGGAAGCTCAATATGTGTTTGATACACTTAAGGATGACTTTCAGCAGTCATGATAGGAATGGGGCAAACCAGTTCCAGAGGTCACATACAAATTGAAATTGCCCTCCCTCGTGAATCCTCTCAGGAAGCTATCTCAAACCACGGTAATAATTTTCTTTCCAGGAAGAATCCTAGCAGCCAGTGATGTTGCGCAATGGATCAAGTCTATCCTTGGAGGATGCTTTGTAGAGGGTGTCTATTTTGCATCCAGAGGCTTTTATGAGGTGCACTTATCAGATGCCTTGTGCAAGCAGAGGCTACTTGAGCTTTCTCCCCTCTTCTACGGGAAGCAGATGGTACATGCCATGCCTTGGTCCCCAAACAAGGATTACCAAAGTCTTATACGACATCATTGTCCTGTATGGGTTGAGGTTGTTAACTTCCCGGATAATATGCATGAAGAATTGCCTGGCCTGGCTGCTTCATTGGGACAGGTCATTTGTCCTCCACGCCCCATGGGAAATCGTAACAGATTCTGCATCCTCTGGGACACTGACACACCTACCCCTCCTTCTATTGTAGTGGAAGTTGAGGGTGTGCAATTGGGGAAAATTTTTTTTGACTTGAAATGGGGTGTGTTTGCAGGCGCTTGCTTTGCCTGCCACAAGTTTGGGCATCTAGCCTCTGAATGCCCAATGGTTTTGCATCCACCCCCTCCTAATGCCTTGCCGCCCCAGACACAGGAAAAGAATGAGAATTTGCAAGCTAAGGCAGCAAATCAAAATGAAGCAAAGAATGCTAAACCAATTAATCAGGTGCAATCACTTGCTGGAAAAGGAAAAGAAAAAGAAAAAGAAAAAGAGAAGATGAAGGAATCTGTGGGGACAGATCGGGATGGTTTTCAACAGCCTAAGAAGGTGGTTGTATTGAAGCAACGCCCCTTTCAATCTTGTCAATGGGATGCTTCTTCTCCCTCACCAGGACAGGCTTCCACTTCAGCTCCTGTCCTTCAAAATTGGGTGGGGGTTTTGAAGAAGGGCATCCCCATATGTGATTCTGAAGAAGGGGAGAATGCTTTATCTTTCATGGATCATGAAGGCATGCGGCCCATGCAGGCAGAGGCTTTGCCTCTCTGATATCTTGTTTCATACTTATACTTTTCTGTATATATCTCTTTCATGCATCAAACACTTAAGTGCTTTACATACAATGTACAAAGCCTCTGCAATGTCTCAAAGTGGAGGCTTTTCTAGAATTATGTACATAAAATGCAGCCAGATATTGTTTGTTTGCAAGAGCATAATCAACACTCTAATGCTGGTCATCATGATCACTTTGGCGGCTATGATATATATTATGCTGGTACCACTACCTACTCAGGTGTATGCATAATGGTTAGACATGAGCTGGAGCCTCAGTTAGCATTCAATGACAGCAGTGGCCGATGGATATAGTCATACAATGTAATGTCAATGGTGACATTCTTGAGTTTGCATCAGTCTATGCCTCCCAGACCTCTGTCATGAGGGCTTTTTTATGGGATTCTTTAAGCAAATATCCATGGAGATCCAATGCATTTATCTGTGGAGATTTTAATAATTCCCCTCTACCGAGAGATAACACCACTTCAAGATCTCATATGCTATCATCAGAAAGACAGAAATGGGATAACATGCTTCTTTCTGTGCAGGCTGAAGATTTATGGCTGCTTCTACAAGGGTCTTACGGTGGCTGGGATGGTCTTACGGTGGAATTTTATATTTCCTTTTGGGATGATTTGAAAGATGTTCTCTTACAAATGATCAATGTTGCCTGGCAAGAAAATCACTTGCCGCACCTTTAGAAGCATGGCATAATCAAACTTGTGCCAAAAAAAAATCTGTGTGATCATATGTCAGATTGGAGGCCTATTACTTTGATGCCTGTAGTTTACAAACTCATTACCAAAATGATTGTGTATAGGCTTCATGGGATACTGAATGCGGGCCTTCATCCTCATCAGTATGGGTTTGTGCCGCGAAGACAAATCCATGACAATATCTCCAATGCATTGACTGCAATTGCATATGCTAAGTACTCGCATCAAGATGTGCTCATATTGCAGGTAGATATCACTAAGGCATTTGACACTGTTCAATGGGATTTTATCTCTCAAACCATGACAAAGTTGGGCTTTGGTCCCAAGATGGCAAATGCAATTTATTGGCTTTATTCTGGCTCTACCTCTCAGTGCATTCTTGGGAGTCATCTATCTCGGTCATGGACATTGGGTAGATCAGTCAGACAGGGCTGCCCTCTTAGTGGTCTCTTCTATGCCATTGCGACCCATCCCCTCTTGATGTATCTTGATCATCTTACAAACACAGGACAGATGAATGGTCTTAAAATCCCTGGGGCTGCATCTTTTTTGGCACAGGCATATGCTGATGATTCCTTCTTTATGCCACAGAACTCTCCCCGGGAAGTCTGCATGCTTATGACCACATTATCATTGTATGGATTAGCAGCGGGATTGCATGTCAACTTTGACAAATCCAAATTGCTTTCCCTGAAACAATGTGACTGGCATTCTATTCTCTGGCCAGGTCAGGTAGTGCATTCCAAAGATGTAGTCAGGCATTTGGGATATCCTATAGGATGGCATATCACCAGGAAGCAGCAGCTAAAATGGATCTTCCAAAGACTTCAACATAAATTGGAATATTGGAAAGTTTCCACTTGGCCACTTCATGTCAGGCTCAGAATAGTACAGTCTATTGTAATGTCTTATGTTCAGTTCTTTTTGCCTTTGCTACATTGGTCTCTAGAGATATTTCAGCCTTTATGTCTCAAGCTATGGAGCTGTTATGGAGGACAAAAACTGCTGTGAAAGCATTGAGACTGCTGAAGATGGAAATGGTGTGCTCTCCTAGGATGCATGGGGGACTTAATGTTCTCAATATCAGATATCATGTACTTGTGAGGAAGGCGACTATGCTCCATACTTTTTTCCGTCAACAACAGCCATGGACTTGTATGATAGCATCCATGTGTGTCAACATGAGGACATCTGCTTATGGCCATTGGACTACTGATTGGGAGATTTGTAGGGAAGATTCCTGGCTGCCCTTTCTCTACTGCTCTGATACTTGACTGGAAACAGGTACTTTCCAAGGTCAAATGGGCTCCTGATAATCGCTCGGGGACAAACTTAATGAGGAAAGAAAGTATTCATTGGAGTGCCATCTTTGACATTCCACTTGCTTTACAGGAACCTGTTCAGGCATATAATCTTATGAAATTGGGAATTAGATACATCAATGATGTGGTAGATGATCAGGGCTATGTCTTATCTTTTCCTCAGGCCACTGCCTCCTATGCATTGGGAATGCATCATAGGTTGATATGGAAGAAAATTGCTGATCTCTTGCATCCTTTTCTACCTATTCCTCCTGTGGCTGACACAGACAGGCTTATGGATTGGCAATTGCACCCCTCTGCTACATGCTCTCATCCCATTCCTCTGCCTGCTTTGAACTCCATCAAAGCCTACAAGCTTCTTCAGCCTGCCCCATGGATTCATCAATATGCTAATACTCTGTGGCATATCAGGCAGCCCCTCTCATGGTGGTGGAAGAATCTCCGAATACTATGGAGGTGTAAAATGCCTTTGAAACAAAGACTTTTTCTTTGGAGATGCATGACCGGCACATTGTCAGTGGGAATCACACTTGCCAAAGGTCACATTGCACCATTCACATGTTTACAGTGTCAGGCTCCTTCAGAGAGTGTCCCTCATTTGCTTTGGCACTGCCCGTCTTCTCGGAACCTCCTTGGGAGAATTTCAGATCATCTTCGCCTCCGTTTCCCGAATCACAGATTTGGGAAGCATTTTTGGTTATTTAGCAGATTTATGAGGTCTTTATCTCAATACTCACTATTTCTCTCATGGGTGAGATATTGGGCTCTTTGGACAATCTGGAATGAGCATAATTTGGCATACTTGAGCCGTCAGATTCACAAGTCATATGAATCTTTCAGAGCCTCATTGCGACAATCTTTATATGATGCCTGCCATGAGGGTGATATACATGCTTCTTGCATAGAGCTTTTCTTTTTATGCTTCTGATCTTTGGGATACTCTCCATTTTGGAGACTTCCCATCTCGTAAAGTTATGAGAATATAAATACAATGCACTGGATTTTACCAAAAAAAAGTATGTGTGGCAGATTAGAGCAAGAATGAAGCCCCTCAGAGATAAGGGCTGCTCATCAAAAGCCTTTTTCCAGGGCCTGCATGCTACTCGAAAGAAAAACTCATGTCTAAGGGTAAGGAAGCTAGATGGCTCTTGGATGCACTCTTTCTCTGATCTCCAAGATGAATGCCAAAATTATTTCTAGAAATTGTTCTCCGCTCCTGGTTCCCCATCAAATTACGTCGCTATATCATAGATAACATTGCCAATGCTTATATTGGGATTGAATATGCCAAATACACGCAGCAGGATGTTCTACTCTTGCAGGTAGATATTGCAAAAGCCTTTGACACAGTTCAATGGGATTTCATCTTGCAAACTATGCGAGCTTTGGGGTTTTGACAAAAAATGCAGCAGGTTATTTACTGGCTTTACAGAGATAGCAATGCGGCTTGCATTATCTCTGGGGATATCTCTGATGAGTGGACTCTCCGTTGTTCGGTCCGCCAGGGATGCCCTCTCAGTGCTTTACTGTATGCCATTGCTACTCATCCTATGCTGCAATATATTGATCATCTTGTGGCTACAGGATCACTTCATGGCTTGGAATTGGATGCTAATTGCAGCATGGTTGCTCAAGCTTATGCTAATGATTCTTTCTTTACCCCGAAGAATACGCCCCATGATCTTGGTGCCTTGATGCAGGCCCTCTCTATTTATGGTTTGGCAGCTGGTCTTCATGTTAATTTTTAGAAGTCTAAGCTGCTCCCTTTGCATTCCAAAGACTGGCATAGTCTATTATGGCCCAGGGATATCATTCCACCCACTCAGTTTGTTCGTCATCTTGGTTACCCTTTGGGGTGGGAACTCACTCGCCGACAACAAACTGATTGGGTTCTGGCTAAGCTTCGGAAAAAGCTTGAGTATTGGAAACTGGCAACCTGGCCTTTGCACGTTCGTCTTAGTGCAGTCCATCCTTGTGGCATATATTCAATTTTACTTGCCATTGATCATGTTCACTAAGGCAGATCTTCAATCTTTCATGTCTGTCTTTATGGAACTCTTCTGGCAATCCAAACATGGCAGAAAAAGTCTTAGGCTGCTTTCGATGCATCACATTTGTTCTCCCAAGATGCATGGTGGATTGAACATCACGGATATTCATGTGCATATTCTTGTCCATAGGGGGAAAATGTTGCTGCAATTTTTGCAAGGTGATCAGCCTTGGGCTCTTATGATTAGGACTCTGGTCACTCATATCAGTATTTCTGCGTTTGGTCATTGGCAACTCGATCACTGGGATTTCTTTTTTGGCTGCACTGATGGCACTTTGCCTGGATGCCCTTTTGTCTCCCGCTTGCTTCTTGATTGGAAGCATGTTCTTTCTCATCTGGAATGGAATGGACGGCAATCTTTGCTTGGGAATTCTTTGAGAGCTGAAAGCATTCACTTATCGAAAGTCTTTCAGCCTCCCTTGGCTTTACAAGAACCTCGACATTCCTACTTTGTCTCGTTTAAAGGCATCACCTCGGTTGTTGATGCTATAGATGATGCTGGTACTGTGCTTCCCTTTTCTCTAGCAGCCACTACATATGGATTGGGCTCTCATTATCGTCCTTTGTGGCGACAAATTACTTCTATGCTTTCACCCTTTGTTCCGATTCCTCCTTTGGAACTCCAGGACCGACTGGAAGATTGGACTTTGACTTCTCCAAGGTCCTCTTCTCGTCCTTTGAGGCTATCTCAGATTACTAAACCTGCATTGTATAAAATCCTTTTGCCTCAACCTTGGGTTTCAGAGAGAGGTGATTCTGTTTGGCGAATGGATCGCCTAGCCAAGTGGTGGAAGAAAAGATTACAGCAACTTTGGGCCTAGAAAGTACCGCTTCGGCAACAGGTTTTCTTTTGGCGAGTTCTTTTGGGAGTGTTTCCATCTGGACAGCTATTAGCTCATCGACACATTGCTCTTGCACTTTGCCATAGATGCTTTGCTTCTTCGGAGACTATGCCTCACTTTTTTTGGCATTGTCCGTGCTCTCGTGAGTTTATTGATCTGCTTCGACAGCACCTGTGAGCGAGATTCCCATCTGTTCTGTTTGGGAAGGCTATTTGGGTTTCATCCATCCAGACCGGAGTTTCATCTTTTCTTCATTTGGGTTTTCTACTGGGCACTATGGACTTTATGCACATATAGGAATTGTAAAGTCTTTGGTGATCCTACTTTCTCTCTGTTTAGCTTTTTTAGGCGTTCTCTGCAGCAATCTTTCTTTGATTGCTTGCAGACCCGCTACATAGATCATGAGGTCTTTTTGGCATATACTGAAATTTTCAGTTGATGTAATTGCAGAACCTTTCTTTGAGGTTGCTACTCATATAATATAATCAATCAATGATTTCACGCAAAAAAAAAAGTGTGTGTGTGTGTGTGTGTGTGTGTGTGTGGCTTGCAGGTCATTGCTATCCCATGCTCAGGAGGATCTGGAATTTGCTTGGATCTCTTTCATACATCGTATTCAAAATGTCATTAAGGAATATGGAAGATGGTACATGGCAGAAACCAGACAGCATATCGAGTGGGCAAAATCATACAAGCAGTATTTGGTACAGATTAGTCATCAAAGATCTCTATCTGATTCTGAGCAGCATTTACTGTCTTGTGCTTCCTCCATAATTGATGCCAATGATAAACGCAAGCTGTCCAAATGGCAGATTAGGGCCAGAGTTAAACCTATGCTAGATAAGGGCTGTTCCTCTAAATCTTTTTTTCGGAACTTACATGCACACAGACAAAGCCAATCTATCATGAGGGTAAGGAAATCAGATGGTCTTTGGACCCAGTCTCTCTCTCAGCTAGAAAAACAATGTCTGGATCATTTTCAGCTCCTTTTTTCTCAGCCATCTTCTTCTACACCTCAGGTCGCATTGGCTCGTAACAGATTTACTGAGCTTGTTTCTCCCATTGTCTCCCCGCAAAAAGCCTCAATGCTGGAAATGTCCTTTTCAGATGATTAATTGGATGAAGCCCTTAAGCATTTGGGTAAACATAAATCCCCTAGCTGGGATGGTCTGACGGCTGAATTTTTTGAAGCCTTTTGGCCTGAAATGAAGGGTCCAATTCTGCAGTTTATTAATGCAGCATGGCAGCACCAACATCTTCCCTCAGCTTGGAAGCATGGTCTGGTTAAGCTTGTGCCCAAAAAACTTCTTTGTGAGACTATGGATGACTGGAGGCCCATCACTTTGATGCCGGTAATATACAAACTGATTGCCAAAATGTTGGTACACCGGATAAAGGATATCCTTCATGATGGACTTCATCCCAGGCAATATGGTTTTGTTCCAAGACGGCACATACATGACAATATCTCTAACACTCTTATCGCAATGGAATATGCTAAATATTCAGATCAAGATGTGTTGGTCATGCAGGTGGATGTGGCGAAGGCATTTGATACAGTATAGTGGGATTATGTCTCTCAAATCATGCTAAAACTTGGTTTTGGGCCAAAGCTATCTAATGTCATATATTGGCTTTACTCAAATTCCACTGCACAATGCTTTATAGGGAAACATTTGTCTGAGTCTTGGACTCTCGAACGTTCAGTTCGACAAGGATGCCCTCTCAGTGCCTTGCTTTATGCCATCGCTTCACATCCTTTGCTTCTTTATATGGATCACATGGTTGATACTGGACAGCTAGAGGGGCTTCAGATTTCTGGTTCACGACCCTTCATAGCACAGGCCTATGCAGATGATTCATTCTTCATGCTAAAGAACAGTCCATTGGAGATTCGCCTCTTGATGGATACCCTTTCAGATTTTGGGTTGGCAGCTGGTCTTAAAATTAATTTTTAGAAATCAAAACTCTTGCCTCTCAAGCATTGTGATTGGCATGCTATTCTGTGGCCAGGCCAGATTATTCAGCCGGAAAATATAGTAAGACATTTGGGCTATCCTATTGGCTGGAAAATCAGCAATAAGCAACAAATGTCGTGGGTGTTCAACAAAATTCAGGACAAATTAGAATATTGGAAGATCTCCACTTGGCCTCTGCATGTACGGCTTCGAATTGTCCAGTCTATTGTTCTAGCTTATGTCCAGTTCTACCTTCCTCTATTACATTGGTCATCTCGAGATCTCACATCTTTTATGTCTCAAGCCATGGAGATTTTTTGGAAAACTAAGCTTCATAAAAAAGCTTTACGGTTGCTCAAAATGGACTTGCTTTGCTCACCCAGAATGCATGGTGGTTTGAATATAATAAACATCAAATATCATGTGTTGGCAAGAAAGATCACTATGCTCAAGACATTCTTTCAACAAGAGCAGCCTTGGTCTATTATGCTAGCAATTTTGTGTGGTCAGATGCGCACACATGCTTATGGACATTGGCTAGTAGATCCATCGGAAGTAGTACTTGGAAAATTTCAAGGTAAAATCCCTGGTTGTCCATTTTCTAATTCCTTGATTCAGGATTGGAAGCAAGTACTCTCTCACATCAAATGGTCTCCTCATCCTGCTTCTCTAGCATCTTCACTCAGATTGGAGAGTATTCATTGGAGTGCTGTGTTTTCCTCTCCCCTTGCTGTTCAACAACCCATCAGAGCTTACAATCTCATGAAAATGGGTATCCAGTTCATTGATGACGTTGTAGATATGCAAGGAAATATTCTCCCTTTTCCAGTAGCATGTCGACAATACAACCTGGCAATGCATCATAGACCTATTTGGAAAGCTATTGCTGATCTCCTACTTCCTCTGGTTCCGATTCCGACATTGAATGGCAGTGACAGGCTTCAAGATTGGCACCTTCAGCCTTCAAGTCCAAGCATTTCTTCTAAGCCTTTGCAGTTATTGACTTCTATACAGGCTTATCGATTGATATTACCTCCTCCTTGGATTGCCCATCATGCTAATTCTTTATGGCATCTGAACAAATCATTAGCCTGGTGGAAAGGAAGATTGCAAATGATATGGAAGTTGAAAATGCCATTGAAGCAACGACTATTCCTATGGAGATGTATTGTTGGTATTCTTCCAGTGGGAGTGAAATTGGCTAAACGACGGATAGCTTCACCTCTCTGTCCAAGATGTCACCTTGCATCGGAAAGTATTCCGCATTTATTGTGGTTTTGTTCATATTCCAGAGACCTTCTAGATAGAATCTCCTATTTTTTATCTCTCAGATTTCCAGCACACAGGTTCTACAGGTTTTTCTGGATGTATGGCAAACTATTAGCTTCTTTGTCACAGTATTCTCTCTTCTTCCACTGGATCAGATACTGGGCCTTATGGACCCTCTGGCTGCAGCGCAATCAAGCATTTCTGAATTCTCCTCTTCAGCATCCTTATGAGTTTTTCAGAGCCTCATTAAGGCAGTCATTATATGATGCCTTACATGAGGAAGATTTGGATGTAATTTCTTTACAGGAACACAACCAACACTTCTTGGCTGGCCAGCAAGGCCACTTTGCTGGTTATGACATCTTTTATGCTGGTACAATGCATTTTTCGGGGGTATGCATGCTGGTTAAACATGATATGTAGCCCATGGTTGCTCACAATGACCCCCAGGGTCGATGGATGGTGATCAGATGCATCTGTCATGCTGATCTTTATGAAATAGCATCTGTTTATGCCTCTCAAACTTTTGCGACAAGAGCTCAAATGTGGGCCTCCCTCAAACAATATCCATGGCTGTCTAATGCCTTTTTGTGTGGAGACTTTAATAACTCGCCTGCCATCCAAGACAACACCACTCATCGTTCTCACATGATCCCCACTGAGCTTCGACTTTGGGAGGATATGCTTTCTTTCTTGCATGCAGAAGATTTATGGCTCTCAACAAGGGATAGAGATATGGGTTATACATACCGTCACAATGCCTTTACTCATTACTGGGCTTGACTTGATAGATGGTATTTGTTGCATGCTCAGCAGTATGCTAGTTTCACATGTGCACTATGGGTTGACCATTCCCTCTTGCTATCTGATCACTTTCCAGTATGCTTGACATTATCTATAGCACATTTGACAGATGATATGCCTTTTTTTGGTCGTCGCCTACTCCATGTTAATAGTGCTTATTTGCTTCATCAACAATTTCAGAACATGGTGAGAGTGGCTGTCCGCCCCCTCCTCTTACATGCTCAGGAGGACATGGATTTTGCTTGGATCAGTCTTGCCCATCGCTTGCAGGCTGTTATTCAAGGTTATGGACGGAGTTACGTGGAGAACCTCAGGCTGAAGCTGAAATGGGCTCAATCTCACAAGCAACAAATGGATGTAATCAGCTTTTATAGGCAGCTCACCTCCTCTGAACAGGATTCTTGCGCTTATGCGGTTCATATCATCCATCAAAATGATCTTTGCAAATTAAAGAAGTGGCAAATCCGAGCTCGCATGAAACCCCTTTTGGATAAGGGCTGCTCCTCCAAAGCCTTCTTTAAAAGCCTGCATGCGGATAGGCGAAAGGAGGATATTTGCAGGATCAGGCAAGATGATTGCACCTGGACCACCTCCAAATCAGAATTGGAATCGCAATGCTCTAGTCATTTCCAGCATCTCTTTTCTCCTTAGCTTGATCATTCGATGCAAGTGAATGCAGCTAGGTCCCAATTTCTTATGCATGTTCAGCCTATATTGTCCGGGAACAGGCTCATGCATTGGAGCAGCCTTTTATGCTTAATGAACTGGATGATGCTTCATTTACATAAAGGCAACTCTCCTGGTTGGGATGGGTTGACTGTTGAATTTTTCCGTGCATTTTGGGGTGATCTCAAGAACACTCTTCTTCTTATGATCAATCATGCTTGGGCAGAACAATCTCTTCCTCCTTCTTGGAAACATGGCCTTGTCAAATTGATCCCCAAAAAAAGGTTGTGTGAGACAATGGCTGATTGGCGGCCTATATCTCTTATGCCAATCATTTACAAACTCATTGCCAAAATGATTGTCCTCAGGGTTCGATTCATCTTGCAAGCATGACTTCATCCCACGCAGTATGGGTTTGATCCCAGAAGGCAGATTACTGACAATATCTCCAATGTTTTGCTTGCAATTGAGTATGCCAAATATTCTAAACAAGATGTTCTCATTCTGCAAGTGGACATTGCGAAAGCATTTGATACTGTCCATTGGGATTTCATTTCTCAGACTATGCATAAATTGGGATTTGGCCCTCGGCTGGTCCATATTATTTATTGGCTCTATTCTCATGCCACTGCGTAGTGTTTGCTTGGTAGTGGGTTGTCAAGGACATGGACTATGACGCGTTCAGTGAGACAGGGTTGCCCTCTTAGTTCGCTACTGTATGCCATTGCTACTCATCCGTTATTGTTGCATATGGACCATCTTGTAAATAGAGGGCAGCTTCATGGCTTGCAAATTCCAGGGGCACAGCCGTTTCTTGCACAGGCATATGCTGATGATTCATATTTCATGCCCAGGAATTCTCAAAGTGACCTCTCTCATTTGATGCATACTCTGAATGATTTTGGCATAGCTGCTGGACTGCATATCAACTTTCAGGAAATCGAATCTTCTAGCATTGAAAGAAGCTGATTGGCATGCACTTCTCTGGCCAGGCCACATTATTTCTTCCCATACTATTGTGAGGCATTTAGGGTATTCCATTGGCTGGAATATTACCCCTCAACAACAGCTCAAATGGGTGCTTCAAAAGATTAACAAGAAGCTAGAATACTGGCACTTGTCCACTTGGCCTCTACATGTTCGACTTCGGATAGTACAGTCTATCATTATGGCATATGTGCAATTTTATCTGCCTCTTCTTCCCTGGTCTTTTAAGCATTTGGCTTCCTATATGTCCCAGGCTATGGAGATATTTTGGAAAAGCAAATCTCACAAAAAGGCTTTGCGACTTCTTCCCATGCAATCTGTTTGTTCTCCTAAGACTCATGGGGGACTGAATATTCTCAATCTTCAGTTTCATGTGTTGGCAAGAAAGAGCACTATGATTGCTGATTTTTTTCAGCAAAAACAGCCATGGGCTATTATGTTAGCAGCTATGTGTGGAAACATGACGTCCCATGCATATGGGCATTGGATTACAGATCACTGGGAAGCAGTCATGACCACATTTCAGGGAAAAATTCCTGGTTGTCCTGTTTTTACTGCTTTTATTCATGATTGGAAGAGAATTCTCTCTTATGCTAAATGGTCAGGTGCTTCTTCCCATCATGGTAATTCTCTTCGCTTGGAAAGCATCCATTGGAGCAAGGTGTTTGAATCGCCTCTTGCTTTACAAGCACCTATTAAAGCATATAATCTTATGAAATTGGGCATAAGATTTGTCGGAGATGTTGTGGATCAACATGGTTATGTGCTTTCATTTCCACAAGCTTGCAGGACATTCCCCTTGGGTCTGCATCATAGGCCCATTGGGAGAATACTTACAACTATGTTGCAACCATTTGTTCCTGTTCCTCCACTATTTGTACAGGACAGATTACTGGACTGGAATCTGACTTCCTTATCTCTTGCTACCTGTTCACTTTCAATGCATAATTTAGCCTCCTCGATGGTCTACAGATTTCTTCTTCCACCGCCATGGATTGATAAGCATGCCAACACTCTTTGGAATTTGGATAGGCCTTTATCTTGGTGGCAATCACAACGCAAGAAAATTTTGAAAGCTAAATTGCCATTGAAACAAAGGCTTTTCTTTTGGAGATGTGTAGTGGGAGCTTTTTCCATTGGGGTGAAATTGGCAGCACGTCGTATTGCTTCCTCTTCCTGCCCCCGTTGCTCTCATCACCGTGAGATAGTTCCCCATTTGTTATGGTCTTGCCCGCACTCTCGGATATTGATCACTCATGTCTCTCATTTGCTGCGGCTTCGGTTTTCCTCTATCAGATTCGGGAAACTCTTCTAGATGTTTGGATGCTTCTCATCTCAGATGTCTCCATTCCTCCTTTTCTTTCACTGGGCTCGTTTTTGGGTACTATGGACTATTTGGACACAGAGATTGCATTTTAGGATGGGACAACAGCTTCCTCAGGCATATGCTTTCTTTAGAATGTCCCTCAAGCAATCTTTATATGATAGTTATGCTGCGAGGGACTTGGATGCTACTAGCCTCGAAGTGTTATCTGACTGTTTTTGAGTTCTTCCATTAGGCTCTCTTTTGGAGTCTAATGTTATGTATATTGATTTCATGTTAATTTTATAGTTACTGGTTTCACAAAAAGAATGTCTGTCTTCTCAGAGCCACTTTGATATTGAAAATCCATGAGATTCTTTTGTTTCCAAAATGCAAGTGGTAATTAGAGGTTATGGCAAGTCGTACATGAAGACTATGAGGGAAACTGTTGCTCAGGCTAAATTGACTTGCCAACACCTCACTGAACTCAGTCAATTTTGTCCTTTGTTCTTGCATGAGCAAACAACACTATGCCAAGCTAAACATTGTCTCCAACTCAATGATCACAGGAAACTAGCCAAATGGAAGACCAGAGAAAGAGAAAGAGCTTTCATAGATAAAGGCTGTTCTTCCAAACAATTTTTTAAAAAGCTTGCATCAGAAGAGATTAAACACAAATATTTGCAGGGTGCTTATGCCTGATGGTTCATGGACTACATCACAGTCACAGCTTGCTTCTGTTTGTGTACATCATTTCTCTCAGCAGTTTGGTTATGCAGATCCTCCTTCACAGCAGGTTTTGTCTACAAGAAATTTGCTTTTACAGCATGTTTCTCCTATTATCTCCACTACTCAGGCCTTGAAATTAGAGGAACCTTTTACTGAAAGGGAATTAGATGTAATCAAATCCTGTGGTAGATGGAAATCTCCAGGATGGGATGGTCTTACAGTTGAGTTTTTCTTAGAATATTGGCCTCTTTTGAAGCATACTTTGCTGCATATGGTGAATTCTGCTTGGCAAAATCAAAAAATGCCAGACACATGGAAAAGAGGTCTTGTTAAACTCCTTCCAAAAAAGCAAATCTGTGAATCTTTGGCTGATGGGAGACCTATCACGCTTATGCCAGTTATTTACAAATTTACTACCAAAATGATTGTTGATCGGATAAAAGGCTATTTGCATGATGGGTTGCATCCTGCGCAATATGGTTTTGTTCCTCGTAGGCATATTACAGACAACATTGCTAATGCCTATGTTGAAATAGAATATGTCAAATATATGCAGTAGGATGTTTTGCTATTGCAAGTTAATATTGCCAAAGCTTTTGACACTATTCAGTGGGATTTTATTTCACAAACAATGCAGGCATTGGGATTTGGCAAAAAAATGCAGCAAGTTATCAATTGGCTATATCAAGATAGTCAAGCTACCTGCATAATTTCAAGGGATATTTCTACAACCTGGACTCTTGGTTGTTCTGTTCGGCAAGGCTGTCCCCTTAGTGCTTTACTATTTGCCATAGCCACTCATCCAATGCTTCAATATATGGACCACCTTTTGGACACTGGCCTGTTGCATGGATTGGAAATTCCTGGCAGCTGCAGCATGATCGCTCAAGCATATGCTGACTATTCTTTCTTTACCCCAAAAAATACTCAGAGCGATCTCTCCTTGATTATGCAGGCTCTTTCCACATATGGCTTGGCTGCTGGTTTTCATGTGAATTTGCAGAAATCTAAGCTCTTGCCGTTACATGCTAAAGACTGGCATAGTCTTTTGTGGCCTGGGAAAATTGTTCTACCTTCTCAAATGATTTGACATCTTGGCTATCCTCTAGGTTGGGCGCTCACTCGTTCTCAACAAACTGATTGGGTGCTCACCAAGCTGAGGAAAAAACTTGAATATTGGAAGCTTGCAACTTGGCCATTACATGTTCGTTTGTGAATAATGCAATCCATTTTGATAGCATACATACAATTCTATCTGCCCCTCATTATGTTTACTAAGGCAGATTTGGTTTCCTTTATGTCTGCTATCATGGAGATATTTTGGCGTTCACAAATGGCAAGAAAAGTCTCAGATTACTCTCTATGCATCGTCTCTATTCTCCAAAGATGCACCGGGGTTTGAACATACTCAATATTCAAGTGCATATAATTGCTCACAAGGGAAAAATGATGTTGCATTTTATGCAAGGGGATCAGCCTTAGGCTTCCATGATCCACTCTCTTTTGTTGCATATTGATACTTCTGCTTTTGGGCATTGGCAGCCTACACAGTGGGATTTTCTACTTGGCTCTATTCAAGGCAAGATCAGAGGCTGCCCTTTTGTCTCTCGTTTGCTTCTTGATTGGAAGCATATTTTATCCCACTTAAAATGGAATGGCAGGGATTCTTTGTTGGGAAATTCCTTAAGGGCTGAGAATATTTATTGGTCCAAAGTATTCCACCCTCCTTTGGCTATACAAGAACCCTTCTGTGGCGAATGTACTTCAGGATGATGGCACTCTTTTATCTTTTTCTGCGGCTACTAGCAAGTATGGTTTCGGAGCTCATTATCGTCCTTTATGGCACAAAATTGCAGAAATGCTTCAACCTTTCTTGCCGGTACCTCGGTTGGAACTTCAGGATAGGCTTGAGGATTGGACTCTCCATTCTTCCTCTTCTTCAGCCCGTTCTTTGAAGCTATCACATATCACAGTGCCTTCTCTGTATAAAGTGTTGTTACCTCCACCTTGGGTTTCTGACAGAGCCAATTCTGTTTGGCATATGGATTGCCCATCAAAGTGGTGGCGAAAGCGGTTGCGTCTCCTTTGGCATTATAAAGTCCCTCTTAGGCAACAGGTTTTCCTCTGGTGAGTCCTACTTGGCATTTTTCCATCTAGGCAGTTACTCGCGCATAGACATATTGCCTTGGCTGTTCGCCACCGATGTCTACATTCTGCTGAATCTGTGCCTCACATTTCATGGCATTGTCCACATACTTGTGATTTCCTTGCTCTCATTCGAGATTTCCTACTGTTACTTTTGGCAGGTTCTTGTGGTTATTTAGTTTTTATCCAGCTAAGCAGGGTTTTGATTTATATTTTGTTTGGGTGTGCTACTGGGCACTTTGGACTCTATGGATGGACAGAAATCATAGAGTCTTTGGTGACCCTACTTTTCCATCTTTTGTTTTTTTCAAAAGATCTCTGCGGCAATCGTTTTATGATTGCTTTCAGACTCATTTGATTGACCATGATGTATACATGGCTTATACTGAGATTTTCGATTGAGTAGTAGTTACTCCGCTTTTGGAGTACCTATGAATGTAATTATTTCACAGCAATAAAATATTATTCTCACCAAAAAATGTGTGTGTGTGTGTGTGTAAAGAGAGAGAGAGAGAGAGATTAACGTCCTTGAGAGGCCTCAAGGACCTATGGGACAAAGTGCGGAACACACCAAAAGAAAAAAACTCATACAAGCCACAAAGGGCTGGAGCAAAGGGCACGCTAAGGCTCTTGTTGAGTACTATGCTGAAATAAAGAGCTCAATAGCTCAAGCAAAATGAAGTACAAAACATATCATATGATATCATAACATATCAAATCATATCATGTACTAACTGAAGTAGGATGAGAGCTGGGACTGGAACAGGAACTTGAACTCAGAACATATCAAATGATATCATGTACTATCTACAGTAGGATGAGAGGTGGGACTGGAATTGGAACTAGAACTCAGAATCCGAAACCGGGCACTGTGGTGGCTCATGTATGAGCAACGAAAATGTCTCGGATCTGCGTCTGTTTGGCTATCTCATGTTGTGGTGGCGGAGGGGGACACGGTCTCCCCGATCTCTGAATCCGGTGAGCTATGTTCAGTGTGACCCCTCATCTCGGGTAGTCTCCTCTAAGGAAAGCTGTGATAGGTCGAACCTCAATCAAGTGTGCTCTGGTCACTCTCCATGTCGTGGGTGGCCTATGCAATCCTGTCTCGGCAATCCATGCTGTCCGCATATCAGCTAGCTCCTCCTTCTCCATCCCACTGTGTCCTAGAGATGACTCAAATGCATAGAAATTTGTGACATGCCGCTGTGTCTGGTCAGCCTCTGTATCCTGTTGCTTGGTCACCTCCTACTGCTTCCTGATCTGTGATAGGAAGGTCTCCCTATGTTGGCGCATCTCAAGTAAATAGAGCCCAATGCAAACCTGGTCATGGAAGAGGATCAATTGTGAGTGGGCCGAACCCTTTCCCATCGTGGCATCGCCCCCCGATCTCACAGTAGGTTGGGCAGGCAAAGACAAAGTGCTTCTCTGTCTCGATCACTTCTAGTGTGTATAGCATGTAGATCCGCTGTTGCTCTCTGGGTATACGTGCTGTTCTCCCTTTCTTAATCCTCAGCTGATGGGATGAAACCCGCATCTGCCCAATGGCGATCCTCAGTGCATGTGAGACTCCTCTGACCTCGAGATACTACGGTCCAATGATGAATCCCTCCTTTGAGACTCTCAAGAAGTAGTCGAGGTAGAATTGGGTCTTGGTGGGGAGCTCTAGATCTCCCCCCCATGTCCGATATGTGTGGAGCTGGAGGAGGTCTAACTGTATGATACGGTAATCTCATCTCGTGGGATCTGACTCAAGGGGTGCATCCATATTGTACTCAGAGGAAGGGGACTTGTCAATCTGAATCTCGTGTCTGGCAAACCATGTGGATATACGTGCTTACCATGTGTCCGCCCTGCTCTCAGCTAGTTGTCTGGATGACTCCAGAGCCAGCCTTGGTAGTCTCCACCGGGGTAAGTCCCATACTCATTGAATGAATGTCACTTTCTGGAAGATGGCATCAATCTGTAGTGGTGTCATGGCGAACTCTGTTTGTATCATCGCATGCGGGACTGCGGGCTTGCATTGAATCATCCTAAATCCTAGAGTCATCTGTAGCCACTCAAATCTCCTCCACTCTGCTACTATCGGTAGATCACATCTGATAGTAGCAGATGTGATCTACCGATAGTAGCAGATGTGATCTACTGATAGTAGCAGATGTGATCTACCGATAGTAGCAGATGCGATCTACCGGTAGTATGCTAGCATTAAGGTTTATTTGTGTGATGCTCACCATTGGCCTTATTTGGCAGGGTCAGCAAGAAGCCTTCATTTTGGCTATTGGTGCGCTCTAGGGATGGGTGTTGTGTCAGCATTAAGGTGAGCAAAAATCATCATAGAATGGACTCTTTTGAAGTTATGATGGCATTAAAAAAATATCAGATGGAGGTTTTGGTGCAATTTTTTTTTTCCCTTCAAGTAGTAGTTTGGCTTAAAATGGCAATACTTTTTATTTGACATGGATCCGTTTGACATCATGATACAGAGCATTTATGGGAACCCAATACACATTCCTTGTTTCCAAACTAAAATTACAACTACGAGCAAGCATTATCACACTGGTTTATCGTAAAGTACGTATCAAATATTTCTATAACCTTGTAGTTGCTTTATAAACATAACGTGGCTTCCAATCAACATTGCATTTCTGCAAAGTTTCTGATACGGCCTCAAAATGTGCAGGCCTTGTGTGTAAGCTTGTCTGAAAGAAGCTGTTTTTCCAATGGAGAGATCCAAACACTTATGTCTGTTGATGCTGAACGCACTGTCAACTTATGTGCTAGCTTCCACGAGCTTTGGAGGTGAATTATATATAGTTTGATTTCCTTGAGATCTGTCAATCAGAGGCACTGCTTCATGGTTCCCTTGTTTATATACAAAGTACAATGGAAGGTAGTTTGAGTTTACACCTTTCTCACAAACCGGCTCTCTCATCCAATAGGCACTGTACAAGATTCATATGCAGAATATTGATGTGCATAATATGTTTGTGAGAAACATCTCTTTAAGGCATTAATTCAATATGATGACGACGAGGACAGATATGATTAAATACTATGTAGAGGAGACTTGATGTAGAATGTGTATGAACTGTTAGAGGCTTCACCAAGGATGGAAGGAAAGGCTGATAATGGGAAAGTTTGCCGAAGACCATTGATACATGGATTGATACATGGTCCATTTTTTCTAAAGCTAGATTGTCACAAGTGGAATTCATGAAGAGGAGTATACACAAGTCTATATAATTGATGGATGCATGCATGTGTATCAAAATCCTCTACCCATAAATGCTGCCTTTGGATGCATACACTTTGACGATATCCTTCTTGGGAGGACATTTTTCACTCCTCTACTCTCCTGCTTCCATCTCAAGAAAGTCGAGTAAGCCCAATGCTAGAAGTAGACGAAGTCACAACTCACAAATGCAAACTCCTTTTCCTTAAAAGGTGGTTGTCTTGTGCAGACTTAAAGCTCCTTAGAAGCACAACAACTGATTGAAGCTGCTCGGGATGGAAAGAATGTTATATAGGTATGAGTGTAAGTTGAAAAGAGTCTTCAAGAAAGTCCTTTTTAGCCTTGTCACAATTGGAAATTTCACTTAACAAAGAGGGGGAATCCTTATTGGGCTTTAATCAGCTTCTAGCTTTATAGAAGTAGGTCCCTTCATGCATTGGTCTAGCACGGTAGACTCGTCAAGCAAAGCATAGTGGTAGAGGCTCCCAAGACTATGATTTTGGCACTCATTCGAAGTGTTGAGGTGGTAGGTTTGTGGAGGTAGGGTTTTAGGTGCATAAAGTGTAATCAATTGGAAAAGGCATGACCTAGTTCACAAATCATGCCTCTCCTTAGAAAATAAATTGTAGAACTTGCTGGATACCACTGGCTCCTCCTACCAAACACCGCAGCAAGGATTGGACTCATTGGACTCCCCGTGAGGCAGGCAATGGATTCTTTCGAAGGGCAAGGAGAAAAATGTTAGAAACATGGTGTGAGTGTGAGAGAGAGAGAGAGAGGCTAGGGAGTGAAGAAGCGGTTTACAAATGTAGAAACGATGAAGGCTTTCATTCATTCATCATTACTACTAAATGAGACAAGTGAAGTACAAGCCTTATATAGGCTACACACTAGCACCAAGTGCATATATGATAAGTCCCATAGTGACATGTGGCACTCACACATGACTCACACGTGAACTAGTACTGTCATGTGCATGGTGTACCTAAGGTTGGATAGCAGGTTAACGTGGGTTACGGGATAGCACAGGACTGGATGGCTATTTTTAGCCGAGATTGCTATATATAGAGATTGATTCATATATAGTGCTCGCTTTATATGGAGGGAGCTATTCATAGCATTGTGCTATCTATAGCGGGTTTCCTTCTATATAGAGGGAGGGCCAGTGCTATTGTGTAGATCAGTTAAGCGCTCCTCAACTGATGGATGGGGCTTGGACCTAGGCCGGGACCTAGGCCATCAACATGGCGGATCATAGGTGGTGCTATTGTGTAGATCAGTTAAGCGCTCCTCAACTGATGGATGGGGCTTGGACCTAGGCCGGGACTCTGGCCATCAACATGGCGGATCATAGGTGGTGTATCGAAGGTCTTCTGGACGGGCTCAGGTGGTATGGGACGCCTGGGTTAGATACGGGCCTACGGATGAGTCGAGTTGTAGCCCACGTGCTCGGGGGTGGTCGGGAGGATCGAGGCACCTGCGCTATGATTCTGGTTGTTTCGAGGACGAGATTCTAGGTCTCAGTGATAGGGTCAGATCCTGCGGGACCATGTCATTTGGTATCAGAGCCGTCCTATCACAATTGAATTCAACGCGAGGTATGCAGAAAAGATGTCTTCCAGGTATGCTTTTTGAGATTGCTCTTGCAATTCTGAATTTCCGCTCATGTATGGGCTGAATCGTTGGCTGATGATGTGCGCTCATGTTTGCGAGAGTTGTGGAAGAAATAGACATCCATAGGCTGTGTGCTCTCTCTCAGTTGCTATGTGTTTGGAAATCGAGATTCCCTAAGAAGGGTAGGCGATGAGAAGACTTGATGTTTCAGCACGAGATATGAGTATGTGTTGTTTCTAACCTATAACTTCCCATGCTTGGGTTGTTGATGTGATTGGCTGTGTGGGGAAGAGTGGGCTGGTTAGGCAAAGAATTCGCTCTAGGTTCTCAAGGATGAGATTCCTACCCTAGAGACCTAGATTTGCTGCAGTTGAGAAGTAGGAGGAAAGAGGGAGCGTTCATAAGCCTAGAAAGCGGCTTGTCTAGGAGATTCGGGCATCAGAGACAGGGGCGATATGATTGGGGGCAGGCGCTTGGCTTTGGGAAGGAGCATATGGCCTGATTCTAGCGCGTTTTGGCCATTTTTGGCTGGCTGGAGAAAAGCGGGACAGGATCTATTAAAAGCGAGACTGTTTTTTGGTTAAAAAGCAGGTTGTTTTTTTTTTTCTCTCTAGCAAGGAAAGCACTTGCTCTAAATCAAGCACCCACCCTAAATTCACCTAGCTTTTGATGGCCCGTCATGGCTATTTATATACCCGGGATTCCTTAATCTCTCTCACTTCAGCACTTCAGCGCATGAAGGCGAATTTCCCACCCTCCTTCTGTCTGAGATCAGCCTATCAGATTCCACCATCTTTCTTGTTGTCCTCTTCTCGCCTTCTTCCTTGATTCGATGCAGCACCAGATTCTCTATGGGGAAGAGCACGTGTTTGGACACGGCTGTTTTTCTTCTAGTCCCTCTCCCGTGCGAGATATTTTCCAGCCATGGAAGGACATCAAAGTAATGAGACACCTACGTTGGATTACTGTTTTATTGAGATGGAGGACGAGGCTACATCGGAGATTATTCCTCGTAGACCTCATGGCCTGCTACGAGAGATGGATTCCTTGATGGATGAACTCTGGGCAGCTCTTCGCTACTATAAAACCCCTTAGTACCAAAAATATATTGAAGAAGGCTCATGCTGTTCTAAATGTAGACAGCTTGTTTTAGAGTCTTTATACCGCTTCTGAGTTATTGAGAAGCGATGAAGAAGTTGAAATTCTCAGTTTTGACCGACACCTAATTATTTTTTGCTCGACTAGATCTTTTGAACCACTCTTGGTTCAAGAAGCTCCCCAATTTTGTATGAATTATGTTCTAAATTGTCTTGTTATTAAATTGACCAGGTTTTGGTTAATTTGGATTTGATTTGTAACTAAGTGGCATTTATAATTTGATTGGTTTTTTCAAATTATATAACGTGTACTTTTGTTCCATATATCTTGCAATTTTTTAGATATATGGCACATTGAGGATGCTTGAGACTTTGTTACATCTTAAATTGGACTTAACTAAGACAATTGGATTTCCCTTTCTCGAATCTTGGTGCATAGATTCCTGTTTGGTTTCTATTTGAAGTTTTGATCTCGATGTGATTGTGAGTTATGACGTTTCTTGGAGTTACCACTTGGACATATGAAGGTTCTTATTGATTAGACCACGATGAGTCTTGTTGGATACCTTCTTTGAATCATGTCCAAAGGTGGGGTCATTCTGATTCTCACGCTTTTAGCCCGAGGTCGTGGATAGTAGGATTCAAGAGTTGTTAGGGATGTTACCTGTTGTTTCCTTCTTTGACCTATTGGTTGGGGTATCGTAACACAAGGAGGTGATATAATCACACTAAGAAAAGGATTGAGAATGGATTTGCCACCCTGACTCAATCTGGGATCATCTGAGTTGAAGAGGGATTGGCTACATGATTCACTCATATTGTCCACTGAGTTTTTTATTTGCAGTATACTTTGGTGGTATGGGACACTAAGGTATGTTACACTTAAGATTCTCTGATGTGGTGGTATAATCCAGCGTGAAATAATACCAAAGGACCTCTAGGGTGAAGTACAAGTAGGCTGAATTGAATTGGGGGCAACCTGATTAGATTTTTTTTAACGAGGGCTGACTAAGATTCTTTACCCTGAGAGAAGCCATGTATTTTTTGGGTTCAACCCTGGAGCTCCATAGTCTAGACTCAATCTCAAGGAGGGTTACCACATATCTTCTGATGATTTTATGTCAGTGCCTTGTTTGGAACTTGATGTTCCTAGATAAGAGATCCTAAGAATTGGATGTTCCTGTGATCGAAGCGGTTTATTGTGCACAAGTTTATACAGGATATTCGGTAGTCGATCTTATTTTTAGTGATTTCAAATTGTATGTTTTCGTAGTCTTTGGATCACATAGGATGCATTCCTATGATGGTTGACTATATACATGTCTAGAACAGTACCATTGACTGGATATAGCCAACTGAATTTTATCCTCATGTAGGGGCATTTCGAGGATAGATCAAGGGGACCATATCTTTGGTCAAGATTTTGCCCATTGATACTTCCATGAAGATTCTTCCATCATGAGTTATGAACGGATACCTAATTGTTCCTGCGATGGAAAGTCTGTCATGTATTTCAACCCAAGAATTTGAATAACAAGGGTATTCCGTTGAGGGATTTTCTGAATACTAAGTAATTCAGGACATTAGGGTTGATAGAAATTGCAACCCAAAAATTGGCCTCGAGGGGTTCAATTGATGGGGTTGATCGAACAATGATTCCTCGATCTTAACCTAAGATTTTGAGTTCAAGGATACTCAATATATAAGGTTGATAGAATCATTTACCTTCAAGTATAGATTTTAACATGGTTGTGTACAGGATATGTCAACGGAACTAACTCTATGGATTCAGGCGTTACTGGATTCCTCGAGGAGAATACTCGACGATACGTAACCTTGTTTAGATTGAGAGATTTACTTTCCTTGGGTTAGTTATCAAAGATTGTGGCTTTGGCCTTAGATTCTCTTCGATTTGAATCTCATGGAAAGTATACCACACTCAAACTGATAGTCAAAGTATAGTTATTGGCATGGACTTATCTTCCCAGAGAGTTTTCGGGCTTTTTGGTGAACTCAGGAGTGAGTTCTTAGAGGAAGGGGAGTATGTCATGTGCATGGTATACCTAAGGTTGGATAGCAAGTTAATGTGGGTTTCGGGATAGCACAAGACTGGATGGCTATTTTTAGCCGAGATTGCTATATATAGAGATTGATTCATATATAGTGCTCGCTTTATATGGAGGAAGCTATTCATAGCATTGTGCTATCTATAGCGGGTTTCCTTCTATATAGAGGGAGGGCCAGTGCTATTGTGTAGATCAGTTGAGCGCTCCTCAACTAATGGATGGGGCTTGGACCCAGGCCGGGACTCTGGCCATCAACATGGCGGATCATAGGTGGTGTATCGAAGGTCTTATGGATGGGCTCAGGTGGTATGGGATGCCTAGGTTAGATACGGGCCTATGGATGAGTCGAGCTGTAGCCCACGTGCTCGGGGGTGGTTGGGAGGATTGAGGCACCTGCGCTATGATTCTGGTTGTTTCGAGGACGAGATTCTAGGTCAGTGATAGGGTCAGATTGTTGAGAGTTCACGCTCAACATCATGTGATCATGTGTGCATAGCACCATCACGTGATCATATGTGCATAGCACTAACCTTATAGAGTGCTATAAAGGAAAGGGTTAGATCCCCTAACCCTAACCCTAAAAGGGTTTGTATATATTCTATTTTTTCAACTAATTCTAGTGTACAGTTAGTCATTTGTGGTGTGCTCTCTAGCTGTGCCCTCTCTCCTCATCTCCACTCTTCTCCTCTCCCCTCTTCATATTTTGTCATGGTATCAGAGCTCCCTTGTCTTCCGCTGAGACATTGCGATTCTTGAGAGTGTGAGAGAGATTGTGAGATTGAGAGTTCTCTTGAGTGATTGTGAGATTCTTCCATTCACTTCCGTTAAGAGAGAAAATTTCTGTTCATTGTGGAAGAAATTCCGTCCACTTCCGTTCATTGAGTGTCCATTTCTTTGAAAGATTTCATTTCTTGAGAAAGAGAGTATTCCTTGCTTGTGAGAGAGATTTTGAGAGGAAATCTATTGCTTGAGAGAGGGAGAGTTCCTGAGATTTAGTTTCAAGAGCTCTATTGTGAAAAGATTCATCTCTTGTCAGAGAGGTTCTATTCCATCTCTTGTCACAGATGGAGAGGCTCACGGTTAGCCAGCAACTCTAAGGCTTCAACAGCCACCAAGGTCCAAGGCCTCAAGGCAAGGTGGCCTACGACGACCTCTACAACAGCGGCTCTCGTTACACCAGCAGTTCCAAGAAGGCTCCTAAGCTCCATCAGCAACGCGCGCCTCCAAACAACCAGCTTCGACAGTTCGCCTCCTCCAGCGACGGCTCAGCCGTCTCACCTGCAATGACTACGATGCTTAGCTCCAACGGCTTCTAGCTTGGCTCCACTATCGGCACCAGCCCGTTCTCTTGACAGATGATTGCGTACCTCACCAGCCCCTGCGCATTCTGCTGAATCGCCAACTCCGATAGGCCCAGCCAGCCACTTTCTGTGGCGCCATAGCCTTCAACCACAGGCTTGCAACGCAACAACGAAGCGCCCCTCCATCTGCACACAGCCGCGAAGGCTCCCATCAACAAGCTCATCCCGTTGAGCAACCCCGTTCGACCGACTATCTACCTATTGGAGCAGCGTCTATTTGCAAAACTGCGCTAACGGCTGTGCCTCATCAACCCACGGGCTACTCCACCGGCAACCATCGCTGCAACGCGCTCCAAACGGGATAGCTCTCAACCTCCAACGAACGGCTCATGAATGCTTCATACAGCCTCTACTATGACACAGCTAGGGCTCCCTCCAGCGATTCGTCTTCTTCGACAGTGCTCATCCAAGGTTAGCCTCCAAGCTCCATAGCACGGCTTCATCCTCCACGAAGCCTCTTCATCGACTCTACGTGACCAAGCGTGACTCCTTCATGTGCAGACAGCAACGCGACCAAGCACACAGGCTCTCCAACAGACGAGCCTCCTTCATGTGCTCCTCCGCGACGGAATCGGCATCTTCGACAGAATTTTAGTCGATTCCGGTGCACCATTGGTCGACACGTGGCACTTATCCACTCACCCTATCACAAGGGTCACCACACAGAGGTGTGGTCAATCAACTGACACGTGGCACTTATCCACTTGCCACATCATCTTATCTGACACGTCAGCAGTACCGTGAGACTGCCACGTCATCATTGCCACGTCAGCACTGCCACGTCATCTGCCACGTCAGCACTGCCACGTCATCAGTGCCACGTCACCAGTGCCACGTCACCAGTGCCACGTCACCAGTGCCACGTCATCAGTGCCACGTCAGCATTGCCACGTCACCCTGCTGACATCATCAGTACCACCTCAGCACTGCCACCTCAGCAGTCCAGTCAGCACTGACCCCTGCAGGCACAGTCCCTTGCTAGGCACACTGTGCACACACTGCATGTGCACACTCCTGCCACCTCAGCACAGAGCTTCACTGGCACACCTCTTGCTAAGCACAGTGCCACATCATCACTGCATGTGACTCACAGTGACACATCATCATTGAGCACCATTTGCCTCCTTTTGCCCCTCCACCTAGATCAAGTCATATCTCTTGATCCAGGAAGAATTTGAGGGTGCTCCAAAAAGGAAAGTCGCTCGATTTTTTGTGCTCTACGCGCTCGTTACATCACGCGCACATTTCGGCGCAACTTACACTCACATTTGAGCCTCGCCGACAAAACCACTTCCTTCACGCACATTTGCCTCTACATCGACGCATCTGACCCAGCACTTAAAAAGAACAAAAGAAAAGGAATTATTTGCTGCTCTTTCATCGATCGACGGTTGGTTTAGATCTAGATCAGAGTAGACTAGATCGCCATAGAGGGGACGCTTTGAATTCCCCAAGTTGCCAATCTAAGCCATGCCCGAAATTCCCGACTAGTACCTACTCGGAGTCAGTCCATACGCTCACATCCGATTTCACATCATTACATTACCGGAAACCTTACGTTCATCAGTTCAGTGAGTAGACTTCAGGTTCAGAGGCATTGCAGATTGATTCAGTGGGCAGATAGCACTTGATTTCACACACACATGCCACCATTGTAAAGCCTATTTGGCTATCTCACGGCATCGTGCACATCATTTTTCAGCCTTGTAAAGCCTCTTGGCTATTCCCGGCATCATTGCCACAAGCCTTGTAACACAGGTCAGATCTTATTTACAGCAGTTCTATCTTCACCGACGGTACAGAGATTTCACTTGGCATCTTCAGTGTATTTGCAGTTGATTCATACAGAGTTTTTTCAGGACACTTTTGAGTACATTGTTTGCACCATATCGACTAGCAACCTCAATCTGGAGGCATCTGCTAAGTTAGACAACTCCAATTACGGTACATGGAAATACCGAATGGAGACCATTCTTGTGCTTCAGGACAAATGGGAGTATGTCGATGGATCCATACCTAGACCATTGGCCGATCCAGCCACCAGTAGCTCTACTCCATCTGTTGTCACAGCACCAGCAACGGGATCTACATCGGGATCTACATCTACACAAACAGTTTCCACACCAGTAGCAGATCCTGCCATTGCCCGAGCTCAAGCAGAATGGGATAAGAAAGACAAGTATGCCTATCACCTGATCAAGCAGAATGTGCAAGATGTCATGCTAGGACAGCTCAACACAGTCAAGACATCAAAAGAAGCATGGGATATGTTCGCAGCTCTCTACAAGTCCAAGAACACATCCAGGCAGAGTTTCCGCAACAGCAGTGAAACCGGTCATGCTTATGTACTCCGCATCAAAGACTACAACAATCAACTTGCAGCAGCAGGAGAGACTATGAATCCCGCAGAAATGGTTCAAGTAATCCTGAATGGACTAGGAGAAGGATATGAGAATCTAGTCCAGAGTATTGCCATCCAACGGCAAATTCCAACACTGGAAGAACTTCAGTCAGTTCTACTTGGTGAAGAACTCAGGACTCAGGCCATTCAAGCACGTAAAGGTCATTCTAATGATCAGGCATTCACAGCTTCAGACAGAAGCAGAGGCAAAGGCAGAAACAGAGGTAGATCATATCAGAAAAGTGGTCATCATCAACAAAGTCAGCATCAGCATCAGCATCAGCAACATCCTCAGCAACATCAAAATCAGCAAAGAGGAAATCATTCCAACCGAGGAAGATTCCAAGCAATGTGTCAAACATTCAATGCAACTATTGTCACAAGTTTGGACACTATGAAAGAGATTGCCGCAAGAAGCAGTATGACCAAGGCGGTCAATCCAGCAATAATCGAGGGAATTCCCGAGGAAGAGGAAATCATCGTGGTGGACATTCTAGTCACAGTCATTTTGCAAATGAACATGGAAATATGTTTCTTGCAAGTGAGGAATTGCATCAGACTGATACAATGCACCTAGACACTGATTTCAATCCCAAAGAGGATTTCAGCTATCAAGTCGACCAAGTGGAACAGGATCCTTGGTACATCGACAGCGGTGCATCATCTCATATGACAAATCATCAGGAATGGTTCACAGAAATGAAGCCATTAGAAGGTCAAAAGAAGGTCATCTACACAGCAGACAATACACCGAATCCGGTTCAAGGGACAGGTGTTATCCCTATGAACAATTTCACTGGTACAAAAGGATTGGTCAAAGATGTGCTCTATGTTCCGAAGCTCAGCAAGAACCTTTTGTCAGTAGGTCAAATGACGGAACACAACTACAAAGTCATCTTCGACGGTGATGAATGCACTATCAGAGACAAATCCAAAAGAGGTCAGCTAGTAGCAAAAGGTGTCAAGGAAGGACGCTTATACAGGATGCTAGCTACAGTACCAGATAAGCATGCCATGACAGCTCAAATGCAACAGATGCCACTATCTGCAAAATGGCACAAGAGATATGGTCATGTCAACTTCAAGTACTTGTTAGATCTCAGGAATCAAAATATGGCAATTGGGATTCCGAAGCTACAATTTCTTGGAAAAGTTTGTGAAGCATGCTGCTTCGGCAAACAAAAGCGAACCAACTTTGTCAGAAGTACCTCTCGTGCACGAGGTATTCTTGATTTAATTCATACAGATGTATGGGGTTATGCCCAGACCCGCAGCATCAATGGTTCACTTTATTACTTGATCTTCATCGACGACTACAGCAGATATTGTTGGGTCTACTTTCTGAAAGAGAAATCTGAAGTGTTTGCCAGATTTCAAGAATTCAAAGCCATGGTAGAAAACCAAACAGGCAGAAAGATCAAGGTCATGAGATCAGACAGAGGAGGTGAATACATGTCTTCAGCCTTCATGAACTTTTGCAAAAATCACGGCATTCGAAGACAATTCACATGTGCAGATACTCCTCAGCAAAATGCAAGAGCTGAAAGGAAGAATGGGACTTTAGCAGACAGTGCTAGAGCAATGCTTAGTGAAAAGCATCTTCCGAATCAGTATTGGGCAGAAGCAATAGCTACAGCTAACTACTTGCTTAATCGGCTTCCTACCGAACCAATACAAGGTATGACTCCTTATGAAGCATTCACTGGACACAAGCCACGCATTGGGCATCTCCGCATATTTAGTTGCATAGCATATGCCCACATACATGATGATCATCGCAAGAAATTGGATGCGAAGTCACGCAAATGTATCATGGTTGGCTACAGTGAAGAAAGCAAAGCATACAAATTGTATGATCCCATCAACCGCAAAGTCATTATCTCCAGAGATGTAATCTTCGATGAGGAATCAGAATGGAAAACCTCACCTACACAGGAGATAGAAGCATCGACTTCACAGTCATCTACAGAACAGGTTGATGAAGAAGAGCAAGAATTGCCAGCAACACCCCAAGCAGTGCCACAGCAGCTCAGACGGTCTACTAGGGACAGCAGACCACCAGCCAGATTGACATATGCTCAGAAAGGCAAAGCAATTCAGGTGGAAACCACCAACTATGCTCTTATGACTACCATCATGGCTACAGAAGAGCCAGTGTACTTCGAAGACGCAGTAGATAAGCCAGAATGGCAAACTGCCATGAATGAAGAAATGGATGCTTTGTATAAAAATAACACTTGGGAATTATGCGACCTTCCACCAGGAAAGAAGGCCATAGCCAACAAATGGGTATACAAAGTGAAGTACAATCCAGATGGCAGTATTCAGAGATACAAAGCCAGATTAGTTGCAAAAGGATTTGCACAACAATATGGCCAAGATTATGATGAGACTTATGCTCCAGTAGCAAAGATGGATTCCATACGGTTCTTGATATCACTAGCGACACTCAGTAAATGGAATGTGTATCAGCTCGATGTCAAGAATGCCTTTCTCAATGGTTATCTAGACGAGGCTGTCTACATGCAACAACCAGCCGGTTATGTTGAACCAGGAAAAGAGAACAAGGTTTGCCATCTCAAGAAAAGTCTCTACGGCTTAAAGCAAGCCCCCAGAAGTTGGTACAGCAGAATTGACAAATATTTTGCTGATCTGGGATACATGAAGTCCAATGCAGATCATACTCTCTACTACAAAGTTCAAGGGGAAGATATTACTATTGCACTTTTGTACGTAGATGATCTGATTGTGACAGGAAGCAAGGATAGCTTCATCAGAAAACTAAAACAAGACTTATTTGCAGAGTTCGACATGAAAGATCTTGGACTTATGCACTATTGTCTTGGAATTGAGTTCTGGAGAGATTCAGATAGCACATTCATGAGTCAGCTCAAATATGTTGACAGTCTCCTGAAGAAGTTTCATATGGCAGATTGCAAGATTGCAGCCACTCCCATGGAACAGAGTTTGAAACTTACTAAAGATTCAGAAAAGCCTACAGTCAATGACGATACTACAGGCAACTCATTGGATCTCTTATATATCTGACAATCACACGGCCAGATATTTGTTATGCAGTAAGCTCACTAGCACAGTTTATGGCAAATCCAAAACAGTCTCACTGGAATGCAGCCAAAAGAGTCTTGAGATACATCAGAGGTACAAGACAATTTGGGATAGAATACAGAGGAAGTCATCCACGGTTGCATGGATACTGTGACAGTGACTATGCTGGAGATCATGAGACCAGGAGATCGACACAGGGATATGCATTTTTCCTTGGTCAAGGTGCTATATCATGGTTGTCAAACAAACAGCCAACTGTTTCTTTGTCTTCAACTGAAGCAGAATATAGAGCACTCACTACAGGTGCATGTGAGGCTATATGGCTCAGAAGACTATTGTCAGAAACAGATTACTTTGATGAGTCAAAGCCAATAACAATATACTGTGATAATCAATCGGCTCAAGCATTGGCCAAAAATCCAGTATATCACTCCAGAACAAAGCACATTGATGTCAGAGAGCACTTCATCAGAGAAAGAGTGTTACTTGGTGACATCACACTGCAGCATTGTGATAGCAAAGAAAATGTTGCAGACATCTTTACCAAACCACTCGGTAAAGAGCTATTCGAGAAACACCGACTAGCTCTTGGTTTGATGCAGAGGAAGGACATTCCCATTAAAGGGGTGTGATGGAATGTAATGCTCAGTCCTTCTTCGATTCCCCAGAATCATCATCTTGAGGGAAGGCCTACTTCATGATGTTGATCTTGAGGGAAGGTGTTGAGAGTTCACGCTCAACATCATGTGATCATGTGTGCATAGCACCATCACGTGATCATATGTGCATAGCACTAACCTTATAGAGTGCTATAAAGGCAAGGGTTAGATCCCCTAACCCTAACCCTAAAAGGGTTTGTATATATTCTATTTTTTCAACTAATTCTAGTGTACAGTTAGTCATTTGTGGTGTGCTCTTTAGCTGTGCCCTCTCTCCTCATCTCCACTCTTCTCCTCTCCCCTCTTCATATTTTGTCACAGATCCTGCGGGGTCGTGTCAAGTACCATATCTCCTAAGTACAACACATCACACATACTCTTTGGCTATGATATCTCAACCACCCTCCTTTAGAAAGAAAGAAAGTTTATTAAAGTCTTCAGAAGACCGATGGACCTATGAGACTGTGAAAATCCTGATACAACAAGCTGTGGTAGTGGAGCTGCTAAACGAGCGTCCATACCAATTCAAAACGCAAAAATGCAAAATGGCAGTACTAAGTCCTAAGTACAACATAGTCATGTCGATGATCGACTATATATCAGTCTCAGCATCGTCATCAATATCATCATCATCATCGACAGCAGCAAGATATCAGGATGGATGAGGCAGTGGAGGCATGAAGTCGGCAATAGAGTGTTGTCGGCCACTCAGAGGTGCGGTCCTGGCACATCTCCTGGTCGTAGCTCTGCATCTCACCAGGGCTACTGTGACCCTTGTCGGTCGGGCTCCGACTCTAAAGGGAGGGGATGTTCCCAAGTGTGATTTGTGTGTCGACCCTCTATTTGAGCTGTCGGGTCACAGGCTCTGGGTCACAGTCATGTCGAGGCCTCGTCTCATGGGGGTCCATGTGATCTAGCTGAAAGAACTCCGTGATAGAGCTCTACGAGGGATCATCCGAGGAAGAAGTCTGCTCCTGTCTCCGTGCTCGAAGTATCCTCTCATGGTGTCTAAGTACCTCATGAATGAAACCTGCCAAACACCGTTGGTCGGGGTAGGAGAGGAAACAGGCCAAAATCCCATAACTTTCCGTGAAGAGACAGTGGAAACGCCCTTTGATCTCATAGTACACAGGACACCTGAAGATGAAAGGCTCCCTTGTCTCAACCTCCTGCATGTCACACAGCGTGCATATGAGCCTCTCCATGGGTAGTCGCTTTGCTCTGCCGCTCTTGATGCGAAGTCTGTGTGAAGAGACTTGGAACTGCCCAAGAGAGATCCTGGGCGAGTGGGGTAGGTGAATTTGCGTGTATCTTGGTGGGTCGATAAAACCCTCCACTGTGATATGTAAGAAGTGATCTCTATAGAAGCTAAGCTTCACTGGGAGTTCACGGATAACCTGGTTGACCTCGTGCGATAAGAGGGGAGAAAACGGAGCATCCATGCTATACTAGAAGGGAGGTAGTCTATCCATGTGGAGCCCCAATTGCTCAAACCATCTCTCTGTACGTGCATACGAGCACCTCTGGTCTCCTCCTGCTGCAAGTGCCATAGAAGAGGATAGAGCTATCCATGGTAGCCTGCTATGCCCCAAGGTATAATCCCCATATTCCCTAACTCGGTACAGATATGTGATGACCTGAAATGCAGCATCTAGCTGTAAAGGGGGTGACCCAAACTCAGCCAAATGATCTGGTGAGGAACGGATGACTTACCACGAATCATCCGTGATAACATGAGAACCTGTAGCCGCTCCACACGGGCCCACTCTATATCCGACAAGTCTGGCCCCCAACAAGGGCTGCCGCACATCCCCGCTAGGTGAGCCATGGAGTCAAAAAGCAAACCCTTGGTGCGTGGATCTTGAAAGTGCGAGCAGAAGCACTGCCTCTCTAGTCTGGCCAATGAAGCATACCCTCTACTCAAGCGTACATGCATCGCGGGTCTCATAGTGAAGCTGTGGGTCTGGAGAAGATAACCCCAAGATAAGTGTATGATGAAACTATCTCAACAGATGACCCCGCAAATGTGAACTGCTCCTGATGCATGATGGCTCGAGATGTATTGAAGATCATGACCTTGGTTTTACCCAGGTCATGACCTTCAAATTGTGAGACTCACAAAAGGACTGTAGTGCATCTAGGTGTCTCTGAAGCCCCTTTGTTGAAGAAGACAAGAGAGCCATGTCATCTGCATAGAGCAGAATCTGGATCAATGTGCCCGCAAGAGAGCAACCAGCACCCCCCTGTGTCTGCATCACTGTCGTCAATGTAGAGGCCAAACAAGGTAGGCGACAAAGGACACCCTTGTTTGACCCCGATGGTGCTCATGATCTCGTCTGTCCACCCGGATCGTGCCCGAACTCTGCTAGAAACTCTCTCATAAAGTGCCATGACAGCCCAAATGATCTCCTGGTCATAGCCCAAGTCCTGTAGGCGCCGTATGAGGCGGGCTCTCGGAACCATGTCAAATGCCTTGCGGAAATCCACAAAGCAACAATAAACCCTCTGCTTCCGTGACCTCGCCTCCTCGATGATACATCTGAGTGTGAGGATGTGGTCCATGGTTCCATGATCACGCCGGAATCTGGCCTATCCTGCTGCTCTAAGTCCTCGACACTCTGCAAGCCTGCTAACCTCAGAGTCAAGTACTAATGCATAAATCTTGGACATGACATGTCCAATCATAATGGTCCTGTAGTTCTCCGGGCTCATGGGATCCCCTGCCTTGTGGATGGGTGAGATAGTGTTAATGGTAAGTGTGTGGAAATCCCAAACAGACAGCTTCATTAAAAAGCTTTGCTAAGATTGGGGCTAGGAGGTTAATCCCATATGCAATGAACTCAGTGCATAGCCCCTCATGATTCTTCGCTCGGCCATTATGAAGTTTCATTATGGCATCCTTTACCCCTCCTCTAGTGAAGAGGGTGTAGGATGTGGGACGAGGCATGTGTGAGAGGTTAGGGACTGGCTGATTTGGGATTTCATAAAGTGTGTGTGCATAATCAAACTAGATTTGAGTGTCAGTGAGTGGCGGAGGGGACCGTCCTTCTAGAAATCTCCACCAGAAGTCCTTAGAGTTGTTACTAAACAAAATGTTCGGTAGCTCCTCCTCGTTTCGACGAACGAAGTCTAGTTTCTTCCTCCGTACCAGTCTATAGTATTCATGTAGCATATCTGGTGCGCTCGGAAGACTGTTTTTGGTTTCGAATCTGAGTTGATGGCTTAAAGCCTTACACTCATCATCGTACCAACTATTACAGGGTACGGTTTCAGGGGGTGGTGGGCGGGTGGAGCGGGTGGTGTGGGGGAAAGCGTGAATGGCAGCCTTGTGTAGTGAGTGGGTGACAAGGGCAGCACGATCCTCTAAAAGGGGTATGAAGTCAATATAAGCGAGAAGTATGTTCAAACGGCCAGAGTAAGAAGGTGAGTGATCCCGATCAAAGCATATATCGTGGTAGGTGGAGTAAGCACCGAGTGCGGTGGAAGGTGCTGTGTGAAGGGAGGTGGAGATGCTAAAGAAAAGGTATGTATGATCAGCCCCTGGGGGGAGAGGTGCTACAGAGAAGTCAGATATGCGAGATGTTAAGACAGGGGATCCCATGATGTAATCAACAACACTGGAGCCCCCCCCATGTGGAAAGCATGTGAAACCACATGAAGCAGGCCATCTGTCAAGACCATTATAGATAATGAGATCATGTATCTTGCCAAGGTCTAATAGGGCCTACCCATAAGATGAGAATGGACCTCGCCTGTCAGCCGAAACCCGTAGCATACCTGCCTTCTTAAGGTCAATATCTGGCAGTAGAGTGGAATCATCTCTGAAGTCAAGAAGAAAGAAAGAAAGAAAGAAATTTTATTAGAGTCTTCAGAAGACCGATGGGTCTATGAGACTGAAAGAAAACCTGATATAAATCATAGTAAGGGTGGAGCTACTAAAACGAGCATCACCACCCGTACTGAATCCTAAGTCTAATCATACATAATCAAATACATTTGAGTGTGAAAAGAAAAAATACTGGAGCGGAGCGGAATCCTCCGTATGTCATGTCGCCCTGGGTGGTGCATAGCCGGTGATGGGACACTGGCGTCCGTCAAGGGGTGCAATGCGTCTCAGTCTCCTGGAGGAGGCTGACGCAAGACCAGAGCTACCGTGACTCCCATGGGAAGTATCCCGGGTCTAAACAATGACGGGAGGTCCCCCAGAGTGATTTGTGTGTCCCCTCCATGTCTCATGTGTCGTGCTGCGATCGTCGGGTCGGGGTCTCTGTCACGTCTGTGGCTAGAGATTGGACGATCAATGTCACTCAATGGGAAGAACTCTGTGATCCTGCTCTGAGAGGTGTCTGATGGTGTGGCCAAGCCCCGTTGCCTAAGTAAGTACTCTCTGTGTCGGACCCCCTCACAAGTTTTGGTGGGTGCAGAACACCCTAATATTCTATGTCATCCATATATATATGTGTTTGAGTATTGTACATAATCGGGGTTAAGGCACAGTGGCCTTTAACCCTCACTGTACATGATGCTTAGCTCTAGGTGTGTTTGTGTTGAGTCAATAAAGGTTCTCTGCCTTGAGTTGTCCCTCTAAAATGAATGTATTTGGAGTCAACAAGAGGTACTCTGTCGTGGGTTGTCTCCCAAAAATGAATGTATTCTTTTGCTTTGGTATGATGCTATTGACCACCCAGTTCGGAGTAAAGGGGGGTGACGTGATGATTTGCCCTTGCCGGTCACAAGTTGACTCATAAGTCACTATCACAAGGGAGGTGTTGGATAGTTGGACTTGCTCTTTGCAGTATTGCGGTGGAGGGGGGATTGGTCTACTCTTTGCATGTTGGGTCTCACACTCTTTGCTCTCGCACAGCTTATGACCCCTACTTCGGAGGTGTCATACACTGTTCCGCATTACGCTTCACTCTCTCCTCTCCCTCTCAGTCAGCCCACGCTCCCTGCCTCATCCATTCCACTGTCATCTCCGTTCCTCACTCAGTCACCGTCCAATTTCTGGACTCAGTCCCACACTTTCATGCCACAATCACCACAGTTTCAGCATGGATATGGGTGGGCTGATATACCAAAGGCCCGTGAGACCTTGCTCATGGAGATACATAGTTTCCGTGAGCATGAGATGGAGCTGACTCGCTTCGCACGGGAGCAAGTCCGCTTCAACCAGGAGCAGAGCCGCATCATACAGGAGTAGGCTAGGGCCACTCGGGAGCAGGCGGGTCTTATTTAGGGACTCAGACCCCGAGCAGATTCACTTATTCCCCTGGTGGACGCGACTGCTTTCGTGACCTCTACCCTCGGCCTTGCCGAGCATGGGATGAGCATACACGTCCACAGCCACTTATCATCCGATTCAGGGACACTCAGGCTCGACTTGCAGCACTCAGGTAGCGCGCTACACTACGGGACCACCCTACCATTTTCATGGATGAGGATCTCACACCTATGCAGGTAGAGGAGCGGCGCACCCTACTTCAGCAGCGAGATGTAGCCTGTTAGGAGGGGAAGTGGGCTGTCGTCCGAGATTAGTTGGCCCTCGCCGCCGAGCCCCACCAGGTACTCAAGACACAGTAGCAGGCTCCCCCCCCAAATAGGGAGACATGGTCTATGAGATTTAGACTCAGCACACAGTACCCTTGGCATGCACCATATGGAACTGTAATGGTACCCTATGGTCTATGACCCTGGGAATTTCTCAGAGTCATACACTGGACGTGACATAGTTTTCTATACAGAGACACACCAGAGCCTCGAGCGCCCTCTCCCCTCGGTCAGTGGCTATACCTGGGAGTCAGTATTCCGTGAGGAGACTAGAGATACTTGGGGGTTTCGAGGCTCAGGCGGAGTTGCAGGCTCATTAGTCTGATATCCACGGTCAGACGGGATGTTCACGCCCGTTACCTATGGCTCCGCTTTCGATGCCCTTCCACACGCGACCTTTTTATTGCAGTCTACTGCTTCCCCCCTGAGACGTCACACTTCGCACGGGTGCTACGCGAGGATACGGGGGTATCCCCCTATTTAGATCTCTACCCAGACATTGTGGAGTTTTCTAGACGTGGAGAGGTCCTCCTAGTTGGGGATTTCACCACAAGGACAGGCACACATCAGACATCCCTCCTAGATTTCCACTCAGATCCGGTCCTATTACCTGAGATGGACATAGAGGACTCGGGCTTCCCCCGCTCCTCAGCCAACAGTCGAGCCCCCGTTACTGCATATGGGCATGCTCTTTTGGATCTTGGACGTATACATGATCTGGTCATCTACAATGGACTAGATCGGTGGCCCGCCTCCTCTGGTTTCACATGTTTCCCACATGGCGGAGGAGCCAGTGTCGTCGACTACATATTGGGATCTCCTACTTTAGCCTCACAGATCACTGACTTCCGTACCACACCCTTACCCCCAAGAGCCGACCACACTTACTTTTTCTTTCATCTCCTTACGCCTCGAGCCCCTTCCAGCCACACTCCGCACTACACCACCTATCATGATATACACTTTGATCATAACCTCTCACCTGACTACTCAACCCACCTAGCCTCTCTCCTCAGAGACACAGACACCATACCCTCTCTAGATCACCGAGCCGCCCTCATCACTCACTCTCTCCACAATGCAGCCCGCCACATCTTTCCTTACACTCCTCGGTCTACCCGCTCCCCACCCGTTGGCTCCACCCCTTGCAATAGCTGGTATGATGACGAGTGTAAAGCCTTATGCCGCACACTCCGACTCACAACCTATCGAATGCTACGGCTGACCCACACCTCACCAGGGAATATCGCCGCCTAATCCGTAGCAAGAAGCTAGCCTTCCTGCGCCAGAATGAGGATACGGTACTGAACATCCTGTTCAGTAGCAACTCCAAGGATTTCTGGAGGAAATTTATAGAACGCCGATCCCCTACCCCCCTCACAGACACTTCCCTTTGGCACTCCTATGCACGCACACTCTTTGATATCCCTGATCAGCCCCCTCCTTACCTCTTCGCCACCCCCCGCCCCACATCTTGCACCCTTTTCACAACCCAAGGAGTCACCCATGCAGCGCTCAAGCTTCACAACGGCCGAGCCAAGGACCATGAGGGCCTATGCACAGAGTTTGTCGCCTATGGTATCAAAACTCTAGCCCCCATCTTGGCAACGTTGTTCAATGAAGCTATCTGCCACGGATTCCCCAGAGCCTGGACCCTGAACACTATCACACCCATCCACAAAGCAGGAGATCCCATGGATCCAGGGAATTACAGGACCATCATGATTGGACATGTTATATCCAAGATCTATGGATTAGTGTTAGATGGTGAGGTCAACACTCACGCAGAGATACGAGGCCTCAGGGCATCTGGACAGGCCGGTTTCAGGACGGATCACTCGACTTACGATCACATTTTTACACTTCGAGGGATCATTGAGGAGGCCAGACACAAGAGACAAAGGGTATACTGTTGCTTTGTGGATTTCCGCAAGGCATTCGACATTGTTCCTCGTGCCCGCCTTGTCAGACGCTTACAGGAGTTAGGTTACGACTCGGAGGTTATATGGACAGTAGTAGCTCTCTATGAGAGGGTGACGGGCCGGCTCAGGATTGGTACTAGCTGGACCACAGAGATCACGAGCACTATAGGGGTCAAACAAGGATGTCCCTTGTCACCGACTCGATTTGGTCTCTACATCGACAAGCTCGAGACCACCATCAGGATACTTAGAGGTGCAGGCTGCTCTCTTGTGGAGGCTGTCATCCAGATTCTCTTATACGCAGACAATGTAGTACTACTATCCTCCTCTGCTACTGGTCTTCAGCGACACCTGGATCTTCTGTGATACCTATGACTTGAAGGTCAACCTTGGGAAAACCAAGGTAATGATCTTCAACACCTCCTGACCCACTATGCATCGAGAGCAGTTCCTCTTCGTCGGCGACCCTGTTGAGATAGTCGACTCCTATACATACCTGGGCGTTGTATTCTTAGGCCCAATCTTCACGATGTGCTCGGCCATGTAGGCCAGGATCAGCCAAGGCTATGCTGCTCTTGCCAAACTGGAGCGACAGTGCTACCACTCTCACTTTCAGGACCCGCGGACCAAGTCTCTTCTTTTTGATTCCTTGGTCCGCCCAGTAGGCATGTACGGCAGCCCATGGTGGGGGGCCGACCTTTCAGACACAGAGTGGGCACACGTCGAGCGCCTACAGATACTGATGTTTGCTCGGATGATCCGCAGCAAACCATCGGTACCTCATCAGATCATCTTAGCAGAATTCGGTGCCTCACCAGTACAGCTTGATGCGGCCTTCCAGGCTATCACTCATCTACACAGGGTCAGGGACTTCAGCTCCTCTTTCGACAGTCGCCTCCGCCTACCCTGGCTAGCCTTATCCTCCTCTATAGATGCCTTTCCAGCTGGTTCACCTGATTGGGCCTCGACATGGACCAGTTGCCTCCTTTTCAGTATAGCCTCGACGCTCCACCATCCCCTTTCTCCCCCACTGACCAGGAGGTCAACCGGATCATCCGAGAGGACCTGCTCCAGCTTCACACCTGGAGGACTTGGTTTCTTCACCCCGAGCTTCCTGTGAAGCTCGATTGCTATCGTCGACTGCCTCCAGATCTCACAGGAGGTTTCATCACGCCCCCGGGTTATACACAGATTCATCTACCGCATGCGCTTCGGATTTCACTCGGCCAGTTTAGGGTTTCGTCACACCGATTACGGATCGAGAGCAGACGCGCAGAGGGTATCCCACGAGAGGGCCGCATCTACCCACTTTGCGACCTGCAGGAGATCGAGTCGGAGGAGCACTTTGCTTTCAGATGCCTTATCTATTATGCCATCCAAGGCCGGTACCACTGCCTATTCCGCGACGGATTCGGCCCCCTCCCACACATGCTGTTCTCGGACCAGCTGTGCCTAGCCGCTTTCTTACATGAGATGACCCGCCATCGAGATGCATCTCTCCGGGCACAACAGCATGCGCAGCCCACACAGCGTGAGGACACTCAGCGACCCATCACTGATTTCTTCTAGTCACAGGATACCTCTCCTCAGTCTAGTCGACGACGCGGACGTGAGCGAGAGCCAGAGCCACGACAGCTGCGCCAGTGGATAGACTCACACATCCAGGTCCATGACATCCCTTCTATGCTCTTAGCCCACCCTATCGGGGTCACCGTCGCTCTCGTTCTTCACCATAGGGCCACCCGCCGCCCCCGACGACTGAGCTCGACTAGGCAGCGTGACGTCAGAGGCCAATCATCCGTCGCAGGGTTTTTTTCAACCTCCCATTTGACGGCCCCTCTATGATTGGCCTTTGACGATCACCACAGGCATATATATATATTTGTATCTCCCCCCTTCTGCTCCATTTTTTGTGCCATTTTTTGTATCATCTGGAGATAGATACACATTTTTTGTACCAGGACTAGACACACCGTCCTTCATAACTTTTTTTTGAAGAAAGGGTTGGCCGGCCCGTTTTGAGACCGCCACCGTTATGCTCATTGTACTAGCTATCTTTCTCATAGACCTTCACGGTCTCCCGAAGACTTTAATAAAATTTCGTTCTTTCTTTCTTTCTCTCACACCTTCTTCCGTTGTTGAGATCTCTTAACTGGTAGTATAGCTCTATGGAAGGAAGGAGAAGCTCTGTTGGGTGACTTTACCTGCATCCTGGTGTGCAGAAACCTTTGGAAAGTTCTCTGAGTGGTTTTGGAGCAAAAAAGACGTTTTTTTTATAATTCCCGTGTTCCTTTCGACTACTACTGGAAGTCTGGAATGACCTATAGAGGCAACCATTGCCTTCTTTTGGGAGTTCAGAAACACCTTCATTCTTGATTTTGGCATCATTTGTTGGATTTCTGACTCACTGTCTTTGCTTCAACGTTTTTCTGCCAGTGTGTTGGAACTCGAGTTTGAAGCAACCATTCGCAAATCTGTTCGTAGTCTGTTTGCAAAAACGTTTTTTGGTCCATGTGCTAGACCCAATGATTGGGACCATGGTAGGATAGTGGCAAAGATGCTTGGACACATGATGCCTTTCACAATTTGCCGCATTCGCTTTAGTTCTCTTGGTCAAACAGGAGGTTATAGATGCCCATTTGTTTACGGCTAGACAGATTCTATATTGATGATTAGGCACTTGACAAACAACGTTCAATATGCATTGCACTAGGGCTCACCACCTCTGATCATTTCCAATGGTTCTCATGGTCTTTGATCCCCATGAGAGGCGCCGCTCTAATTATCTGGATTCTAGATGCATTGTATGCAAAGAAGGTCCTCACAAAGGATGTTTTACAGATATGGGTTTCTCATTTGCAGGGTGGAGTATCATCCCTTTCATATGTTGTAGCAGCCTTGTCTGGTATTAGTGATTTTCACCATACTATTGCTAACGCCAGGAGACATGCGATTCTCATGTAGGAGAGGGGCCTGTGTCGATAGTCAGCAACCTTATAAAGAGAAGATCATAAAAGGTCTTTAGATACTTGGATTCAGGAGCATTCTGCTACAGCAAGGGCTCATATGCAAATTTTGTTAGATCAGAGAGCAAACTATGCCTTTCATAGCACGGGATCCCTTCTAGATTTAGATGAGAGGAATAGTCAATAAACACTTTTTTCTCTCAAATTTGAGCTGCTCTCCTCCCCGGCTGCCTCCTTGCCTGTAGCCTCCCCCTACCCTCCCTCCCTCAACCAGCCTCTTCCTGTCTCCTACCCCCGCCCCCTCTCAGTCTCTCCCCACCTCCTCCCCCCGCTCCCTCCCCACCCCCTCTCAGCCCCTCCCCACCTCCTCCAGCCCCTCCCCGCCCCCTCTCTGCCCCTACCTCCTTCAGCCCCTCCCCGCGACTCCTCCCCTTCAGCTCCTCCCTGCCCCCTCCCCACCTCCTTCCCACACCCCCTCTCATCCTCTCCCCGCCTCCTCCCCTCTCAGCTCCTCCCCGCGCCCTTTCAGCCTTTCCCCGCCTTCTCCCCCCTCATCCCCTCCTTGTCTTCCCTTCCCCACCGCCCCTTCTCTCTTCTCAGCCCTCTCCCTCCCCCGCCCCAATCCAACCTGCCCCCTCTGTTTCTTGTTTTTCCTTGTTGCAAGCAGGGTTTTACTTGTGGAACTTTCAACTATGTTTGAATCGGCCCTCCAGTCTCTGGTGAATCAAAAACATCATGGAAGAGACCTTGCTCAATAAGAGAAAATCTTTTAGTCGAGGGGTGAGGTCTAGGGGTAGCACCACGAGCATCCAATCTCTAGCTTGTGGCCTGGAAGAGGAGGCCCATAGATGCGTGCGATCAACATGGTAGAGCTTTCAAGCTCTACATCCTTCTTGAGTTGCTGCAACTGTCTTCTGAAAATGTAACTGCTTTTGCAGCCGGTGGAAGCGGATTAGGATTGGCTGAGTGGAAATCCATAGTGATGTGCACAAAGCTGGGAACTTAAACCTAGGACATAGAAATATTTTATTTGACCCTTTCACGCTAGGCTCTGATCTTGTAGAGGAGGACAAGCAAGGGTTTTCACTTTTTGGCGTCATATTTCCCAGTCTCCCCAAGGTTTACCATCACTTACTTCTGGTGATCAGGGAGTACTTTGGTATCGTCATTGAGATCCCCCCCTCCCTAGTTTTCCCTTAACAGCTCGGAGGTGATCAGGTCTGATGGGGTTCCTAGAGTTAGGGTCCTTATGTTGGATCCTAATTTATCAGATGATCATATCATGCTTCAGCATTCGGATGGTTCTTTCTTTCGACAGAGAGTGGAGAGCGCAAGCAGACAAGACTAGTGTAGGATCCTGCAAGACCTTTGGGCATTTCACCAGGGAATGCCCTAAAAAGAAAAAGAGGCCCAAAAAGCCTTCTGGTACAATAGCTTCCCCTCGATCTCAACAGGGGGGTGGTACAGTTCCAACACCTTCTCATCGACCTTGACAAGGTGTTGGTACAACTCCTCCAATTTAGAGCGCTCTTCCTCAGCAGAGTGCTCCCTCGATACCACTTCCGTGGCACTTGCTGTCCCTCGATGGGTTCCCATTTGTATGCGGCCTACACCCCTCAAAATCAGGAGGCCGCCGTCTGGGACTCTATCCCCTTGGGAGCTTTGGGTATTCTTATTCTGGTTGCTCCCATTGATGTTACACCTCACACAGTCCAGGACACTAGTGCTCCAGTTGTACAACTTCTCTCCTTGACTCAACGGTAGCCCCTCTCCTTGACTAGGCACTTGGTGATGATTCTCGGGCTAGAGGGGCACCCACAGTTTTCCAGGATCAGAGCTTTCCAGAGCAGCCCCTTCCTTCAGCTCCCCTCTTGGATAGAGGGAAAGGAGTTGTGTACCTTGTTGATCCGCTTTCCTTGATAGGGATTCTTCACACCCCTATGTCAGTTTTGGTGCACAAGAACTCTTTTGCAACCTTGGAAAATCTCACGGACTTCCCGGAGGAGGACTTTGTGCCTTCTACTTTTGGTGAGACAATGGTTGGGGTTCATGTTGACAGGGTGTCTTCCTCCTTAGGTGGACGAGTACTTTCTGCCGTGGATTTTCCACCACTTGGTTCCCTCCCTCACTCGTCGCGAGCGGGAGGTCTTCCCCCATTGATGAGGGTTTTGTTTCCGCCACTAGGTCGGATAAGATGTTTGATGCTACATCCTCCCATCGATGAGGATTGTTAGTTGGAACATACAGGGCCTTGGTTGCATCCCTCATCGTTGCCGCAGATAGGTGATACGGAATCATCCAAGTGTTATTGGTGGCTCCATTGATGTCTTATTCATTCAAAGCACAAACCGGATGCTAGAGATTATGCATAGTCAGGTAAATTACTTTCGGGTCACACATTTTGGTCACCTACTTTGGACACTAGGGGAGGTACATGCATCTCAGTTTCGGACTCTTTAGTCCCCTTGGTTGGTGGACACGGAGTTATCCTTCCCTCTAGAGCCCAGCGGATTCTTCTTTTGATTGGGGAACATAAGGTTGGATTCCTCGACCTTTCCACCACCAATAATAGAGGGAATCGTGTTCTATTTTGGAAGGAGTTACTCTCTTGGGCCCCCATAGCAGATTCTTGGGTCATTGAAGGGGACTTCAACATGGTGGAGTTACCCTCACATAAAAAAGGGGGCAGAGAGGGTGGCATCCATCCTTTGGAGAGGGCAGCTTGGGATGCCTTCCTTTCCAGTTTCAGTGGGTAGAGATGTTTGATTTAATGATGCCTTTCACACTCAGTCACAGTCACTCCTATTTTCTTGGTTGAACAAGAGGCCACCGCAGATGCCTATCCATGCACGGATTGACCGGTTTTATGTTGAGGATTGGGCCTTGGATAGAGGAGGATCAGTATGCATTGCCCCAAGGGTTTCCACTTTGGATCACTTTCCAATGGTGTTGATGGTTTCCGAGCCGCACTTGAGAGGACGATCTGTCCCAGTATTAGGATTCTTGATGCCTTTTATGCAAACAAGGACCTCACAGAGGCAGCTTGCAGATCTAACTTTCTTACATGTAGGATGGAGTTTCCTCCCCTTCACATATGGCAGCAGCCCTCTCCGATATTAGTGACTTTTACCATCTGGTTGCTCGTACCAGGAGACGCGAGATTCTTAGACGAGAGATTGGTGTTCACCCAATAGTTGGCAGCCTTGCAGAGGGAAGAGCAGAAGAGGCCCCATGATGCTTGGATTTAGGAGCACCTTGCTGCAGCAAGGGCTCTCTCTTGATGCACCTTTCACCAACATAGAGTTCAAGTCTGCGCTTCTTACTCTTCATAAGGGGAAGTGCCCAGGTTCAGATGGCCTTACACCCTCTTTTTTCCTGACCTTTTGGGATCCCAATCTACCGTGTCATAGGCTTTTTCAAAGTCCAGGAGTAGAATGGCAGCTTTTGTCCGCTTTGCATGGCCCACTCAAAAGCTTCCCAGAATATATTATAAAAAATGATTTTGCCATGAACAAATCCTGTCTGCGTACCATGAATAAGATCAGGAAGTATGGGATACAAACGCAAACCGATTGCTTTTGCCATAATTTTAATAGCAAGTGCCCAATAAAGTGATAGGTCTTTTGCACCCCCCTTTTGGGATTAAATGTATGAGACCCTTTGTAAGTGAGTCAGGCATCTCACCGGATTCCCAAACACCCTGTAGGGCTGAGGTGATGTGATTTCTTGGACGGCACCCATCATTTTTTTGGATTTTGATCAGAGGGGTTTCAGCCTTGTCCTAATCCCACAGCCAGGTGCTTCTCAGAGTGGTCAGAGGAGACATATTTCAGATTTCCACATCAGTCCATCAAGGATGCCCTCTTGCCCCTTTTCTTTTCCTATTTGTGGCTGAGGCTATGAGAAATTTTCTTAGATCTAGAGCTGACATTCTTGGGCTCAGGCTACCGCTTAGACAGGAGGAGGATCTCATTGATTAGGAACTAGTAGATACACTACTATTTTCTTGGAGGCATCCTCTCAGACTCACTTCTTTCAAGACAGCCTTGGATTTGTTTTAATTGCAGCAGGTGCTCACATTAATTGGAGCAAGTCCAATGGATTTCGCATCAGTGAGACAATGACGGGCTGATTTAGGATTCAATTGAACTCAGTGGGGCGTGTTGGTCAGATACCTAGGATGCCCGGTCGGTATGAATATCTCTTCTTTGCAGCAGTTGCCCCGGTGTTGGAGAGCATTAGGAGGAAACTCCTTTTCTAGAGTTCAGCAAGGTTGGACCTTGCATCCAGGGTGGTGGTTGTTAACCAGGTTTTTCTGGCCACGGCTTGGTATGTTCACTCTTGTTGGTGTAGCTCCAAGGATTGCGTCACTCAGCTCATAAGGCTTATAAGGAATTTTTTATGGAGTGGGCTCGACGGCATAGCAATGGTTGGAGGTTTTATGCCTGGAGATGAGCCATGGAAATTTTTGTTTATTCATTGCATTCAGACTTGCATCCCCTCCTTAGGTGGAGATTGGATGGACCGCACCAGATGGATTTTCACTTCAGCCCGCCGTCCCAGATCTCCTTCCTCCCTGCTCATGGTCGCTATTCTGAAAGCGTGGGTCAGCGTCAAAAATACCCTTCGGAGAGTTCTTCCCTCCTCTCTCGAAGAGATTGATAGACATCCTATCATGTGGAATGACAATATACTTGATGAGCATGGTGGGCAGCTTGGTTTGTCTCATTATATGCAGTGGTCCAAGTTGGGAGAGAGGCCCTGCCGCCTCTATAGGTTCTTGGAAAGCCTTCAAAAGGCTTCTAGAAGATCATCAACGGCAATTGGTCTATCAACCTCACAGGAAGTGCAGGGAGGATATATTAGATAGATGCAGCCTTACCCTATGATTGGGTGGATATAGATGACAGGCATGTAGCTTGTTCACGGTGGATGGGGGCGTTTTTGAGGACATGTATTCCTCTTTAGGTCATTGCTTTTTTGGAAGCACAAGAGGATTCCTTGGTCTTTGATGTACAGTCACGTGGCAGGCTGTCTATTTTTTCATATGATATTCTTTTGGGCATGCCTTTTCAGCCTGTTGGGATCATAGGCTATGTGGAACATGGCAGACTCTACTTGGCATATAGATCCGAGCCTCAATCTTTCTTGCTTGGGTTCATGGGGTTGTGGCTCAATGCAGGAGTCCCCGTAAAGTATCTTCAGGTTTTAATGATGGATCCTGATGCTGTCATGCAGATTGCTACAGACTTTTATGCCTCCCTCTTTCAGCAGATCCTGACTCACCTGCCCGAGATGATGCTAGACAGAGGATTTGGCAAAGTATTCCAATATTCGTGATACCGCGTACAAAATACAGAATTCATGACTGTACTTGTTCTTCTTCATAGGGGCAGATGCCCAAGCTCAAATGGGCTGACACTTTCCTTTTTTATTGCTTTTTGGGATATGAGTGGGGAGCATGCTACCTTAGCCCTACAAGGCATTTGGGACTCTGGTACTGTGTCTGATTCACTTATAGAGGATCTCATCCATCTTATCCCAAAGGGAGGATACACAAAATTCATCTCCCAATGGAGACCCATCACTCTGTTGGGGACTCTTTACTTTGTACACAAGCTCAACTTAAGAATAAGGCAACTGAATTAGCTAAAGTCAAGGCTGCCAGAAAGGATGGAAAATGGGCAGTTTACCATGAAGGCGCAGCTCTAATCAAAAAGTTCAAATCCAAACCAAAAGACTCCTAGTCTTAAACTGATGTATGGCTGATTACTCTTTTAGACTATTATGTAGGTACTCTAAATAAATTGGGGGTTGCTTTTACACTCCTTGGGAGCTGCCATGTGCCCTCCATAGACCTGTCTCCAGTGGACGTTAATAGACTTTCTTTCTTTCTCTCTCTCTCTCTCTCTCTCTCTATGGAGCAAGGTCCCAACTTGCAAGCTGCAAACTCCCCCTATTGCTATATGTAGATGAGGTGGTCCTAGTATCCATACTTTGGTACCCTTCAGCTTGTAAGATTGTCGAAGGAGCTTGATCCGTATATCTTTTGACTTCAGTGTAAGGATGGCATAATAGTGCATAATACAAGCTGTTCTTGAGTCGTCGTCATCCTGCTCATCATCTTCCATCCATTCGATGTTGGACAAGCTTGCTTTGATCTTCGTGTCCTCCTCTTTGTACCAATCTTCTAGGAGTCCCCCTATTCTGATCTTCATTGCATTATCACATCTAGCTTCATGTTCTTTAATCTCTGCTTGAATATCAATGTTACTTGCTTTGGTGTCCACTTCCACAATCACTTCCTTCTTAGCAGTTTTTACTTCAATGTGAACTAGATCTTTGACTGTAGAGACTATCTGGGGGGAAGCCTTACAAGAGTTTACAGCTTCATCAACTATTGTCTGCTTACCAAGTCCTAGAACCTGAAGTCGAGCCTTTACCTCTGCCAGTTCCAGTCGTAGCTCTCTTAATTCTTGTTGCAGATAAGATTATATGCTCCTGTTGCCCAAGGATGGGTCGTTTTGAGCCTTCTTGTCAGTAATTGTGTGCATACGGAGAGGGTGTCATGGCTGCAACTGTAGAGTACCGAGTCCTGATGGAGGTTGAAGGAGTTGAGGGGGACTTGGAGGAGAGGGTAGGCCAGTCCATAATTGGCTGTTTGTAGAACCCCCTAGCTGAACCTAACTCTCGGGTTGGATTGGGGGTTTAGCCCAACTCGGGGTTAGGATTAGTTTGCTGTTTACGAAACTAGGGGGGGTGTTTGTTGTTGACGAAACTAGAGGGGTTGGGGAAGTTGTTGTTGACAATCGGGGCTGGCAGCTGCTGTGCTGGCAGCATGTTGGCTACTGTCGGCTACTAGCGACTGCTGGGGCGGTTGGAGGCTGCTGGCACCTGAAAAGAAAAAAGGAGCAAATGAAGGGTTGAGGCGGCGCAATGTAATGCAGCGGGCTGAGGCGACAGGTGACGACGACCTAAGGCAACGGGCAACGGGCGAAGTTGAGAGAGAGAGAGAGAGAGAGAGAGAGAGAGAGAGAGATTAACGTCCGCGGGAGGCCTCGCGGGCCTATGGGACAAAGTACGGAATCAAGTAGCTCATACAGACCAGTGTGGGCCGAAGCAAAGGGCTCACTAAGGCCCTTGCTGAGTACTAAGCTGCTATATTAGTACAAAATAGAATAGCAAAGTAAAAATGCAAAATGAGAGTGACATGAAGATATCAAGTGCTCAGAGTTAGAGTCCCAAGTGCGTGGACCGCCAGCCCTACGTATCAGGCTCCATGATGGCTCTCTGATGAGATGCAAAGAGCTCACGTATCTGCATCTGTCAGGATGTCTCCCGTGGTGGTGGAGGACGCGGTCTCCTCAATCTTTGGATCCGATGGGCTATGTCAAGAGTGATGCCTCGCCTCGGTCGAAATCTCCCCTAAGAAGAGCTGAGATAGGTCGATCGTGTGTGCTCTGGGTCGTCTGTCGCGTTGTGTACGGTCTCTATGTCCCTCGTCTGGCAGTGTTGTGTCGGCTACCTCCGCTGATCCATATATCTCTCATGTCGACTAGCTCCTCCTCCTCCATCCCAGAGTGCCCTGGGGCCGAGTCAGATGCATAGAAATCTATGACCTGTCTCTGCACTCGGTCTACCTCGGTACCCAGTGATGCAGTGGTCCCATCCTCCTGCTCTCTGATATTTCGTAGTAGTATCTCCCTGTGTCATCGCATCTCCATCAGGTAGAGCCCAATGCAGACCTGGTCCTGGAAGTGGATCAGTTGTGAGAGTGGGGCCAAAGCTGTATCCCTCCTAAAAAAGGCAGTGGTAGTGCCCTCGAATCTCATAGTAGGCTGGGCAAACACACGGAAAGTGCTCCTCTGTCTCGACCATCCCCATGATGCACAACCTGCAAGTCTGCTGCTCTCTTGGTATGTGTGCAGCTCTCCCTATCTCGATCCTCAGTTGATGGGACGAGACCCGCATTTGTCTGATGGCAATCCTCAGTGCATGTGAGACTCCTCTGTCCTCGAGATACTGAGGTCTGATAATGAACCCATCTTCCGATACTCTCAGAAAGTGGTCATAGTTGAGCTGAGTCTTGGTGGGGACAGTTAATCTCATCTCGTGGGATCGACTCGGGCGGTGCATCCATGCTATACTAAAACGGGGGAAGCCGATCCGTCTGAATCCCGTGACTGGCGAACCATGCGGTGGTGCGTGCAAACCATGCTATACCTGCCCTGTACGTGCCCCACTCTCAGATAGTTGTATGGAGGACTCTAGTGCCAGTCTCGGAAGTCTCTCACGAGGTAGGTCCCAAACTCTATGGAGGAAAGTCACTGTCTGAAAGATGGCATCAACTTGGAGAGGGGTCATGGCAAACTCTGCCTGTACTATTTGATGGAGGACCGAGGGCTTACTCCGACTCATCCTGGAGCCCATAATCACTTGCAGCTGCTCGAGTCTCTTCCACTCTGCTGCTGAAATATCACACCCCCAAAACGGTGCCACATACATGGTGGTCGGCCTCACGAACGAGAGAGAGAGAGAGAGAGAGAGAGAGAGAGAGAGAGAGAGAGAGAAGTTTTATACTTAACAATTGTGTTCTCTTGCAAAACACTTCTTCCAGCCTACCCTTGCAGATGGTCGCTGCATTAAGCCTGTTGTACATGCAAGTCAAGTTTGCTTTCTTTGCAGGACTTTCAGTAATAATCTTGCTAATTCCAGGTACATTTAATCTGGATACGATTGTCATTTTCGTGCTTGACTAAAAACTTGTTATAATTTATTTGGTAAGATTCTTTTGGATTCATGATTAATGACAACAATTGTTTGGTAAGCATTTACTGAACACGAAATAGTTTACTTTGCATGCCCTTCATATCAATTTTGTGTGCACCATTTCCATGCTGATCCCTGAAATGGATTATTTTTTGTATTTAGTCAATAAGTGGATTGCATCAAGGATCAGCAGTGCAAGCCAATGCATGATGAAAGCAAAGGATGAGAGGTGAATTTATTTGCTCGTTTGTTAGCTATTGTGGTGTGCTTAAAGTCTTCTATGTTTTCTCTTATAATCTGTATTTCAATGATGTTTTACCAAATTCCATTTTCATGTGGATAAGTTGGGGTCCAGGGTGAGAAAAATGGGGGAGGTTTTGATTTATATCAGAACCATAAAGATGTACTCCTGGGAACAGCTATTTTCCAAGAGAGTGATGGAAAGCAGAAAGGAAGAGGTGAAATATCTAGCGGTAAGTAGGATTTGCCATCACTAACAGGAATTATTCAGCATCAAAGTGTAGTTTGTAGACTGCTCTTGATCTTCCTATGAAGTAAACCTGAATAAAGTAATATGTCCACAGTTCTTGTCGTATAATCTAAGCATAAAAGGGTTTTTAACACAGTAAATACATATTTGCCATCTGCATATTTGGATGCGTGGTGTGTTTATTTCTGGGCCACCAGTCCAACATTGTTCTCTTTCTTTAGCTTTGGAATTTACTTCGTGCTTGGTGTCGTTAAAATTTGCAGGTTCGCAAATATTTGGATGCATGGTGTGTTTACTTCTGGGCTACCACTCCAACATTGTTCTCTGTCTTTACCTTTGGACTTTACTCCCTGCTTGGTTATGAACTGGATGCAGCCACAGTAAGCCTTGATGACCCTCATCTCAGGATCCTGTTTTGTGGTCTCTTATGTTACCTATATTCTACTTTGCTTTCTCTTTTAATTGCATCCATTACTATTTCCATCACAAGTAGATGTGCTTTGAGCATGTTTCAAGAGCTCTTGATTTCCAAATAATGAAAGGCTTGTTTGAATCGCAGGTTTTTACCAGTCTTGCCCTTTTCAATATGCTAATATCTCCATTGAATTCTTTTCCATGGGTTATCAATGGGCTGATTGAGGTGAACTCATCTGTTATACTCTTGCAAATCTTCAGAATAACTGCACTGACTTAAATCTTGGATTTTGATTTTCTTTGTTCAATAGCATGTTTTGTATATTAATCAAGTGTTTCTAATTTTCGTACAGGCATCTGTCTCTCTTGGGAGGTTATGTAGATTCCTTTCATGTCCTGAAATCAACTCAGAGTGGACATTGGAAGCTGATAATGAAAACAATGATACGAGTCTTCAAATGCCAGAAGAAGCGGAGGAAGCTAATCCTCTATCCATTGTTGTACAGAATTCAGATTTTACATGGGCTCATCGGCTATTAGAGAATCCAGAACCAGTTTTGAGAAACATTGTCTTCTCTGTTCCACAAGGATCTCTTGTTCTTGTGCTTGGAGAGGTAGATGCTTGTTTTTTGGAACAGAAGCATCATTTATCGAAGTCAAAATACAAAAATACAAAAGTTTTGAATGTGCTACAATTATAATTATCCAAGAATAGAGAGGACAGAGGTTTGAATTAGAATTCTTGGCACATATACCAAATGCAAGCAAGCTCCAAGAAAAAATATATGTCGTTTATTTGTAAAATGCTTTTAAAAGAATAAAAATCCTAAATTAGGTCTGTAAAGAATAACCTTTTTGGATTCCGTGCAGGAAATGATTTCTTTTGTTTGTGAACATTTTAAGGAAACTAGCAGGCATGCCCTTGAGTGTGGAACATGTATGTAGGATTGATACTCCTAAAAAGATCAAGTACATATTATATGGCACCCTTGAAAGAAAAAAGACACTGTCTGAATATATGCTAAAGAGCATATCTCAGAGTTTCTATTGAATTTCTCAATAATCAAACTGAATCTACTGCAGCACTTTCTCTAGAGTGAATCTAGAGACAACTTTTCTTCATGAAGTGGACTTCTATTAAGTATGAGAGAAGCAGCCAAGAACCAAGCACTCAAGGAGGAATACATACATCATGCTAGCTTGAAAATAGAGAGTGAGGTCTCTCCTCACTCATCCCAGTTCACCACCATTTGGTAGAGGTTGTTTGACTAGACACCGTTCCTTCTTCTCAGTACAGACCTCCCCTGGCATCGGTGGACATGACCAAGGAGAGGATTACAAGCATCACCACTTGGTGATTTTGGAGAACCCGGTGTTCAGAGGATATTGATGGCACTCAGGTCCACCCTTCTCATACCCTGGCTTCCATTTGGGACAGACATTGTACATATCTTGATGGCCATCTGGTCGGATGCAGGGGAGTTCGTGCATCGGCTAGGAGGAGGTTGTTTCTCAGAGAATGGAGAGGCATTAGAATGGTGTGGCATTTTAAGCCACACACATGGTTTCTATCAGGCTTTGAATACCCTAGATATCTGAGGGATAATCTGTAAGCTCTCCCAGTGCAGAGCTTTGGATAATCTCCAACCTCTGTCTAATCTGAAATTTCTCAAAATTACTCATGGTAAAGTTAAAGAAAGGAAGGCTCTCGGAATGATTGTTTGCAACATTCCATTCTTATTCACGTAGGTCCCATTGAAGATATTTGGCTCCAAATATCCAGGGGAATGATCTTGGGGGACGGGGGTCAATGTACCATCCAAGATCATGACAACTTTGCTCCACATGGCCAACCACTCTGACTTGCTGTAGTCTTGAATTCAAATCAACAGACTCACCAAAAGATCTTACCAGTATGCCCCAGACTGTACTGAGAAGACCATGGTGTCTGCACCTTTGTCCCACAAGAGACCTATGCCTGACGGGACACTTGTGCATAAAAACGCTCCCATCCATGTGATGGGTCTATGCTGTCCCCCAAATCCACCTTCTCGATTCAGAGGGATAGCTGCATTTATTTGAACAGTTATTCTACCGGTCCTTGTGTGGTTACGAATTACGTTTGTTCTTTGTTCTTTAGGGAGGTCCTTGAACACCTTCCAAGTTTCCACAGTGGAAGGACCTCTCCCATTTAGACCACTGCATATAACGAGAAGCACCCAGAGGTCTACTGTGGTCATCCTAGAGGGGTTGAGTGGCTTGCAGCTCCCCTTTCTTCATGTTCTTTTCTTGCTGAGCTTAACAAAGCACTATGATCTCTTTGCATGAATAATTGAGCACCATCATGTGATCTGTAGATGTAAAGATCACTATTTAAAGCAACTGCATTGAAGAAAGAAATCCTTCCAAGGCTCCTACCCTGGCAAGAGTCCCCTGACAACAAACTTGCACAATGTTAGATTAAGCTCTCCTTCAAGAGTCCCCTAATAACAAGTTTACATGATGTTAGCCTCTTGAGTTGTGAAATGCCGCCCCTAGAGTGACACAAGCAAGAAGGAACACACAAGGCAATCAACGTCTAGTTGACTACTATCACTCTAGCTGCCAAACCACTCTAAAGGGTTATCATTTTTGACCCAAAGTCCCGTTGGGTTTGTGCACAATTAATGTGTGCATCTACTGCCATGCAAAACAAATACAAGGCTTTCCTAAAAGTAATAAGGGTTTGAGGGAAACATTCAAGAAATAGCTCATTCTATCTAAGGGGAAGTCTTAGCCCAAGGATACTAGATTATGATATGAGAAAAAGACTCATGGTAATACAAACAATGAGCAAACGAGCATCCCTCACGCACTGATCTAGAAATTTGAATCTCTAGGGCTCCAAACCCTCACTATGGTCTATAGAGGCAAGATCCACTTGTGATCCAAGGATTAGGAAAACCAAACCATAGCAGCATCCCCTCTCGAAATCCCCAGTCTACTTTGTCATAAGCTTTCTCAAAATCCAAGAGAAGAATGGCAAGATCTCCACTATGTTTGGCTCACTCCAAAATGAGAAGATTTCATCAAAGATAGTTTGTGTATCATGGATCAAATTAGGAAGTAGAGGCTGTAAACTCAGGCTTAACTCAGGCTTATTGCCTTCAATATAATTTTATATGATGTGCCCAAGACTGTAATCGGCCTCCATTGTGTTATCGATTTCTGCATGCCTTACATAGGAGTAAAGGCACTGGCTTGGATGGTTTGATCCCCTCCTTCGTTTTTTTGGGGAAGGAGTTGGTGATCATGCCATGTCATCTATTCAAGGAATATGGACTATCGTTTTATGCCTTCTTCACCCCATGCCAGTGTACATGATGGTCGTTCCCTCTCATAGGTTGCTTTTGTCTTAGAGGATGTACTCTTCATGGCTTTATACAGATATAGATACACGGTCTTGAAAGAAACTCATGCCAAGAAGAACATCATGAAAAAATCAATGATGTTTGTGGCATGCCACCATGGCACATGCCCCTTGTAGATAGTGGTGGTAGTGCGTGTCTATCCGTCACACCAAATTATCACATTCCACAGCCCATTATCACACTAGTAGTTTTCATGCTACAAATGGAGTCTCCATCCAAGTTGCATCTCAATGTAGAGTTTTTCATGATCATCAACATAATGAAGTATATCTTTAACTCCCAAAAGGAGGTAATGCACGCATGTGCTGTAGCAAATAAGTGTGGATATTCTACGAGTCATAGATCGTTGACTTAGGGGATTCAATCATTTCACTCTTTATAAAGAGTGGTTCTACGACATTGAAAAGAGGAATGGTAATGATAATTTTGAGCTAGGAAACTCAACTCTTCATGATATCAATGGTATTGGTGGACAAAAACATGTAGGATATAGGACATATGTGATATATTATGCGCTCTATGTTCGATTACTAGATACATGACTTTAAAGCCTATATTTCTCAACTAAATAGCAAAAAATCTTATGTCATAAAAGGTTTGGCCATTTTTCTTTTGAAAAAAAAAAAGGTTTGACCACTTACATGTGACTTTTGGCAACCAAATATACAAAGCTTGGTTCTCATGAATAGGAAAGGTTTTGGAGATGGCTTGACTCATCTTCAACATAAGAACATGATATGATGTGTCATGGGAAAACGCAGCCATGAAAAACTCCCAAAAATTTTATGAGGGCAAATTGTATCCTTTGACTTGATGCATTTTGATCTTGATGGTCCAATCATTATCAAATCTATTGGTTGAAAGATATACTTACTACCACAAATTGATGATAATTCAAGGGAAGACATGGGTGTACTTCTAAACTCTGTGCTTAGATGGCAATCTCCATTACGGAGCTCATATGACAGACAGGGTTGAGATCAAACTCACTCCTCTAAGATGGCTTGCTTGACCCATAGACGACTTACACACCCAGACGGAAAAATATATTCAACCAAGTCTTATTTCGGGTCTTGACAAGTACATGGTCGGTATATTGTATTGACCTAGGAAAAGCATGATAGTTTCCTTTGTCTGCATTAGCCAATTGGTCATGCAAGAGATCTCAGGGTTGACTGTGAAGGTTGAAGCGTAATACCCCTACCACCCGATTACATGAACATAGAAGAGGAGACGTCTTTTCGATTTTTGTGTTACTCGTACGTGTTCACGGCTTCCTTTCCACATACAAGGATTGTTTGACCCTAAGTTAGCCATCGATAGAAAGTGTAATATAGAAAATCGGGTATTATTATTGTTGTTGTTTCCTCTATGTATGTTGAATAAGTGCTTCCAAATTTGTTATGATCATGTCCAGAAACTCCACCCATATATTTCATTTACATAAGGACCTACTTTACTTCACTAATAGTTTAAAAAAAATTAATATATTCTTTGGACTATAATGAATGTTACTAACCCTTCAAGTTGATAACTTTTTACATGTGCTATACGTCACAATGAAAGGATTTGGTGCCTGCACTTTTCTTAAGAAAGCTCCCTTAGACTTAGGGATGTATAAGAGTATTGCATAGGATAAGAATGCTCATTGAAAATAAAAATGGAGTAGCATTCTTGTTATCAACTTGTCACCTCCACTTAAAGATTTCTTATGAGTATCCCCTTGGACATAGGGATGCATGGAATGTGGTACAGACTTAAAATGCATTTATATATAAAAAATGATATTTTGCCTATGGAATTTTCCCCTCCAAGGTCCTCTTCATCGAGTTAAGATATTGGGTTGTGGATAGGGATAACAACTGTAGCTAGATCTTGAAGCCTGCAATCCCACCATCAATAAACTTTGTTCTAACATTTTATCGTGGTGGATAGATGCAGGTGAGTTCAGCCACCTTTCCCAACGTTTTGACGGTTGAAGAAGAAATTGAAGGACACTTTTTACTATAAAACACTTGTGCAAGTGACAGGCTCACCTAGTTATATAAGAGCCAGAAAATATCATTACATGGATAGTAATGTTATGTTAGCTGTATCTTCTTAAAAACAGTTTATTGCAAATTATCAAAAGTTTTACATATTTTAAAATAAAAGAGTGATATATTCCATTTAAAACGAATCATACAACAGGTAGGAGAGAAAGTACTCTATCCCTAGCCTCAACAATGTGGCAAAAAAGCCATGGTGGTGGTCTAAAATGCCACGACATCCCAAAAGGGGTCAAATGAAAAAATAATGAGCAGTCCCATGTCCTCATGAAGGATAAAAGTCTCCCATGAGCTGCCAAAGAGGTGCCTGTACACCGCTCCCACTGACTCCTGAGAGTGAAGATAATCTCCGCCCAAATGGAAGCGAGAGTGTCAGCCTCCGTGCATAAATGGCCCCCAAGGACAAAAGAACATCGCGAACACCATATCCGCCATAGGGTAATGCTGGAAATCACCTCCCAGGCTGACCCTGCAGCTGAAGTAGGCAGGGAATCGTGAGTTGGTACAGGTACCAAAAGCAAATCCTGCGGCTCCATGATGCTGGCCTCTGTGGGACCCCGTCTCTGGCGATGCTGCATGAAGAAACCGTGGTCTCCTGGCTCTGACTCAAAGAGAGTAAAGGCTCCAGATCCTCTCCCCCAAAGGGCAGCGCCCCATGTCATGAGAAAGGACTCGGATGTAACATGTGAGAACAACCTGAAGATACCTGTCCATACCACTCTAGAGCTGGGGCAGCTCCATAAACAATGCTTGCTAGATTCCTCTACAAGCTGACACTACAAGCTGACAGCGCATACACAAGGAGGGTCTACCCATCTGCAGAAGCCAAGTACCCACAGGTATGCCCGTGTGTATAGTGAGCTGAAGAAAGCAGGAGACTTTCGTGGCTCTACTGATGCCCCAAAAGTGAGTCCAGTAGCTCAGCAAGAGCTCTGCAGTAAGTCCCTGTGCGTGCCAATGCTGGGAGGCAGATGGTAGGTGATGAGAGTCTCTCTGCTGAAGCTTGTAACCTGCCCTCGTCGAGTACTGAAAAAAGGAAAGAGGACGATCGCCTGCCACAGGCGGAGGCCATGCCCACTCACCTGGGTCCCAGTCAAGCTCCGCAAGAGGTCGACCCTGAAAAATCCAAAGTCTCCATCTAGTATCCTCTGCAATGGTCAACTTGGAAGGATCTGTGGCCCATTCCTTACCCAGGCAACCAATGACCTTGACTCTCTGCCAAAGGAGCTCCTGTCGACAATCCAGGGGCTGAGTGGGATAAAATTAGTGAGAGGAGTCCATCTCAAAATAAATCAACGGTGCCGGTTCTAAACGAACTCCAATGCATAGCCGAGCCTCACTAAAACAACCTGACCAAGTAGAGATGGGGTGAACATAGGCTGGATCTGTAAGTATATGCCTCCACTCCTGAGGAATAGCTCTCATGATTAGTAATCTGGTGGCAGCAATATGTCAAGTGGCCTGTGTCTATCTTTGATCACCTCCTCTGACATCTCCACACCTCCCCTGAACCAATCTCCAACTATCACAACCCCCTGAGCATGCCATCTGGCCAAGGGAGTCCTAAGTTCTGTACCAGGGGAAGATCCCTGATACCGAACCAGGGGGTTATGGTAAAGTGGCTGTCGGGCAATTTCCTCTCTAGAGCAGGGAACTGCTCAGATGAGGTGCTGTCTAAAATGATCCCAGATCTGAATAAGCCTTTTCACAAGTGGTGAGGAAGGCTGAGAATGCTGGTCCGTCCGGAAGATCCAACTGACTCTACCTGCCCATTGGCCTGTTGCTCTGGGGGTGCACTAGTGAATCCCGTGTAGTAGGAACTGCTTCCACGGCTGATCTCCTGGAGTCAAACCTCTAACAAGAAGTTTGACTAAAAGGGCTCTGCTCTGCATCTCCGGATCAAGAGCCCCAAGTCCTCCCCGCGAGGAGGGTAAAGTGATAGTATCCCATGAAACTCTGGCCCTAGTGTCCTCAGAGCCATCACCACCACTCCATAGAAAGTTATGAAGCAATCTCCTCACCTGATGGATCGAGTCAGCATGAAAGCACCAACATGACGCAACGTACCACATAGTCGCTAGTAGAACTTGGTTGAGTACTAGCGCTCTTCCGGCCAAAGAAAGTCTAGCCGTACTCCAGTAGGCTAGCTTTCTCCGGATACTCTCAAGAACTGGGGCAAACTGTTGCGTCGGGGACACCTCAATGCCAACCTGGAAGCCTAGATATCTCGTGGAGGTGCCTCTGGGTATCCATACAAAGCCTCTGTCTCCTTCCCATGCTGGGGCATCCTACTGAGCTCCAGTCTAGATGCCTTTTGATCTGTTCCAATTGACAAGTCCCCCTGAGGCTAGGCAGAACTTGTCAATTGAATCCGTAGCAGTAGCAAGACTATATGCATCTCCTCTGATTGTCACTGCCGTGTCATCAGCAAACTCAGTGTCCAGAAGCTCCTGCTCCTATCGGATAGGCAGATGAAGGCCCAAAGTGCCATGATTGGTAGCCTGCATAAAGTATCCCATAGCCTCTGCTACGAAAAGAAAAAGGTAAGGTGCAAGCGGGCATCCCTGTCGTACCGATCTGGATAGCTGAAAAGCCGGTCCTCTGCCTCCACAGACCACCATCCTGCTAGAAGAGTGAGAGTAAAGTGAGGAGACCCATGAAATCCATCTATCATTGAAGCCTAGCCTCCTCATAATGCCCTCCAAGAAACCCCACTCCACCCTGTCATAAGCCTTCTCAAAATCGAGAAGAAGAACTGCAATCTCCTGTTGACTCTCCTTCGCCCAGTGAGTGGCCTCCCAAAAAGTGAAGATGTTATCCAAGATACTCCGATCTTGGAAAAATCCTGTCTGAGTAGCTCTGATGATATCTGCCAGCATAGACTTTAAGCGAAGAGCCAAGGTCTTCGCTAGGATCTTGTAGGCTGTCCCTAGAAGTGTAATGGGTCTCCAATTGCATAGGACTGTCTTGTCTCCCCCTTTCGGGATGAGACAAATCATACCTATGCATAATGTCTCGCCCAAAGATCCTGTATCGAGAGCCTGTGAAAAGGCAGAGAGTAGATGAGGCCCAATCGTATCCCAAAGAGATTTGAAAAGAAGTGGCGACAAACCGTCCTCCCCCGGGCATCTGTCTCTGGGCAGCTCATGTAACGCGTCTGTGATTGCCAGGAGTGATAGTGGGCTATCCAAAACATTACATATTTTATCAGTTTTGGAACTAGGTACCACCTTATATGTGGATCAGAAAACCTTAGTATGATTCAAATTTTGTAACTTGTGGGTTTAGTTGTATATATGCATGGAAAAAATGATCTTTTTGACGCTCTTAATGATATGTTGAAATATGATATGAAAAAAGCCACCCTTTTTGTACGTGAATGCTAAATCAAAAATTGTTACGAGGATTTAGCATAATTATTAGCTTTCCTGTACAAAGAAAATGTAGCAAGTCATGTGAAAACAAAGATATAATTTTGTTTAGGTTCATAATAATAAATAAGGAATGGATGCAGCTTTGTTTGTATTGATAGTCATGAAAAAGGAATGGATGTTGGTGACTTTATATGAGAAAAACCAAGAATTGTGCTAAGGTGGAGATGTAGTTTCTTACAAAAGAATAGATAGGTGTTACGCTCAAGTTGAGGTAACATGACCTCGAAAGGGTCAGTCAACATTTTCCTTTAAAGGATCAATGTTTGTATTATATATATTGGGCTTCATGTAAATGGTCAAAGGGGTTAATGACAAAGTCCTTGATGAGGGTGACAGGACACGGACTAGATGGGTCCAAGGCTATGGGTCTTAAATGCATTGAAGGTGTAATGTGCCTAGGGGCAAGTGAAATAATGGATATCCCAAGAGAGGGGTGTATGGTGCATTTAAGAGGTACCCTAGAATGAGTACATGTGGCATACTAGATCCATCTAGGGAATTGGGGCTTGGTGGATTTGCAAGCATGAGCTTTTCACGTGCGATTCAGATTTGGTGAGAGCTTGCTAACACTGAGATTTGGTTGGGAGGAAAGAAATGTCTGCCTGCCCCGTGATTAATCGTAGACTTGGGAATATGGAACGGATTATACGTTAGGGAACGTATCATTTGGTATCAGAGCTAAGTAGTTTGTGGTGCATACGTATGACGGGTTGAGAATAAGCTGTGCGCTGATGAATTCAGGCTACGCTGAATTTGTTGCGAGGCTATCGTTCAACTTCTTCATAGAACCTTGGTGAGCTACGACACTGAGTCCATCATTAAGGGAGCAGATTGAGGCTTTTTATAAGCCTTTCAATTATGTGGACTGCCTTGACGTTAGAGTAACTAGGTAAGGCTTGGCATTCTAGGAAGAATCTAGCCATAGATTGGAAAAAACACATTTATCAATTCAAGATGAATGATGTGCTGTATGTCTTACAAGGTGAAAAAGATATACCTCAACGACCGTTGGTTTCTGTAATGGAAGTTTTAAAAGCTCAAGAAGAGTTTTTGTTTCTTTATACAGCATTGGTAGAGCCGATTGATGGTCCTTCGGCTAGCACTGATGTTACCTAAAATGGGGAGATGGCCAAGTTGGTTGATCAAATAGCAGAGGAGTTCTCTGATTGTTTTAGGGATGAGTTACCTTATGGGTTACCTCCAGAGCGGAATGTTCAACATAAGATTGAACTAATCGTGGGGGTAGAACCTGTAAATAGACCTCCCTATAGGTTCAGTTTTACCGAAGAAGTGGAGGTGTGAAGACAACTGGAAGAATACCTCAAGCTAGGGAAAATTCAGCCCAGTTTCTCACCTTTTGCTTCGCCAGTGATATTAAAGAAAAAGAAAGATGATACTTTTCGCCTCTGTATAGATTACAGAGCATTGAATAATATCACTGTTAAGCACATGTATCCGATGGCTCGGATCGATGATTTGCTAGATGCGTTACATGGGGCCATAATTTTCAGTAAGACAGATTCTATGTGGATGACTGGGCTCTTGATAGAGGGGGGACAGTTTGCATTGCACCTGGTGTTTGTCCTTCCGACCATTTTCTGGTAGTTTTGTCCATCTCAGAGCCCCATCTGAGAGGACGGTCTCATAGTATGAGGATCCCCGATGCCTTACACACGGATGAGACCCTCACAGAGGCAGCAGTCTTGGAGATCTGAGTTTCTCACATGCAGGGGGGGGTGGCCGGTCCTTCACATGTGGCCACAGCACTTGCCAATATCAGTGACTTTTATCACTCTATTGCTAGTACTCGGCGAGATGAGGTACTCAGGCGGGAGATTGTTATCTGCCGATAGTTGGCAGCCTTGCAGAGGGAGGAGCATAAATGACCATTTGATGCTTGGACACAGGTGCGCCTTGCTATGGCAAGGGCTCACTTGCAGACATTGCTTGATGAGAGAGCAGAGTATGCCTTCCATGCACGGGAGTCCTTTTGGATACAGATGGGAGGGAGAGTCAATAAACACTTTTTCTCTACACTTGGTCCCAGACATAGTAGAGAGAGTGTCAGGCAGCTTATTGACTCTGACGGCGTTTTGCAGTCTCATCCGGATACCGTCATGCACTTAGCGACAGCTTTCTATGCCTCCCTTCTTTTCGCAGATTCCTGACACACAGGCTAGAGATGTGGCTAGAGATGAGATTGGGCAGAGTTTACCTGTGTTGGTCACATTAGAGATGATATGCTCACTTGATGCACGCTTTACCAACACAGAGTTCAAGAGTGCTCTCTCTGCCCTTCACAAGGGCAAATGCCCTAATTCCGATGGTCTTACTCCTTTTTTTACAGCCTTTTGGGACATGATAGGTGATCATATTACTTCAGCCCTGCAGGGCATTTGGGACTCGGGTGAGATGCCTGACTCACTGACCGAGGGACTTATACACCTTATCTCGAAAGGTGGAAACATGAATTTTGTATCCCATTGGAGACCCATCACTCTTTTGGGCACTCTGTACAAAATCCTGGCTAAGGCGATCAGCATTCGGTTGCAGCCCCTTCTTCCAAACCTCATCCATGATACTCAAACAGGCTTTGTGCATGGCAGGAGCATATTTGATAATATATTTTTCTTTTGGGAAGCCACAGAGTGGGCTATGCAGAGCGGGCAGAGGCTGGCAGTTCTACTCCTGGACTTTGAGAAAGCCTATGACAGAGTAGATTGGGGTTTTCTTGAGGGCACTCTTCTACGGTTTGGATTTTCAGATGCATGGATTAGAGGGGTGGCCTCCCTTTACAGATCAGCCCACAGCCAGGTTTTGATTGGAGGGGTAAGGGGTGACAGGTTTCAGATTTCCAGATCGGTTCGTCAGGGATGCCCTTTAGCCCCCTTCCTCTTTCTCTTTGTTTCAGAAGCTATGAGTATCTTTCTTAGATCTCACGCTGAGCTTTATGGGTTGACATTGCCCTTGAGACCAGAGCAGGAGCTTCTTGACTATGAGTTGGCTAATGACACTGCTATTTTTATTGAGGCCTCTTCGCAGTCACTTGATTCTTTCCGGACAGCCTCGGATATTTTTTGCTCAGCTGCAGGGGCACACATCAATTGGCATAAATCCTTTGGCCTTTGGATCACTGATGAGGACACTCCAGGCTGGGGAGTTGACATTGGCTTTTCTTGGATTCAGAGGGGTGTTCCTGTCAGGTATTTAGGATACGAGGTAGGATTGGGCATCTCTCTAGCACAACAGTTTGCCCCAGTATCAGAAAGTATAAGAAAAAATCTCCTTTTTTGGAGCTCAGTCAAACTCGACCTTGCCTCTAGAGTTGTGGTAGTGAACCAGGTCCTCTTAGCCACCGCCTGGTTTGTGTGTTTTTGCTGGTGCCGGTCTAGGGATTGCATCACTCAGCTGATTAGACCAGTCAAGATTTTTCTATGGAGTAGACTTGATGGCACGGCAGATGCTGCAGCGAGGGTGGACTGGGAGACCATTATTCTCCCTACATGGGAAGGGGGCCTTAATATCATTGACCCGGACTTGTAGTGCAGGGCATTGCTTTGTAAGGTGTTGGTGAGGGGACTCATGCCTGGGAAGGAACCTTGGAAGGATTTATTTTTTGGACGCATTTAAGCTTGCACACCTACCTTAGGAGATGATTGGGTGGACAGTCCTCGCTAGATTTTTACTTCCGCCTCTCTCAGGTCTCCTGCCTCTCCTCTCATGACTGCCATCCTCAAAGCTTGGGGGAGCTTCAGAAACACTCTTCAAAGGGTTCCGCCCTCTACCCTTGAAGAGATTGATAGGCAGCCGATCATTTGGAACGATAGTATACTTGATGAGCATGGCAAACCTCTGGGCACTTCCCATTATATGGAGTGGTCTGGATGGGAGAGAGGCATCGCCTACACAGTAGGCACTTGGAAGGCTTTTATCAGGCTACCTGAGGATCAGAGACTACAGTCCATGCGTCACCTCAGAGGGGTAGCACGCAGGATTCAGTAGGTAGATGCAGCCATCCCGGTGGAATGGATAGTTGAGGTGCCTATTACTTCACCACTTGGATGGGAGCTTTTTCGAGGACAGTAGTTCCTCTATAGGTGATCACTCTTCGAGGTCTCGGGAAAGATGCTCTGGTCTTTGACGTTGGGGATGGAGGTATACTTTCTAGATCCAAGGATGATATTCTTTTAGAGATTGCCTTTCAGCCTGTCAAGATTGCTGGTTTTGTGGACCATGGAGCGAGCTTGCAGTGGTACTTAGACCCGGACCCTCTGCTCTTGGCCCTAGGATCTTGGAGGTTGTGGTTATATGGAGGTGCACCTATCAGGTGCTTGCAGTGGGACCCAGGAGAGTGGGAGTGAATAGATCATGGGCACCGATTCCCTTCTCTCGTTTCACGGTTGGTAATGCTAGGAGATTTCAGCTGAGCAGTAGAGGTTGGATTCCCTCCACAGCCCCCCATTGGGATAGCTTCTTCATCACTGCAAATTTGCGTAGGAATTTCTGGAGGAGGCTCTGAAAATCCCTCAGAAATAGAAAGATCACTCTTTTCTTTTGGCTTTCTATTCATGGAGGGATTACAATGAACTTGTGGAGATCACGATTTGGGGTTGATCCCACTTGCCCTCGTTGTCATTCTGCAGTGAAGTCAGTTCGACATTGCCTTTGGGACTGCAATCAAGCGAGAATTGTTTGGAAAGGAGTTGCTCGGATACTCAGCATTTTTTATACTTTCCCTTTCTTCATGACTTGGGGCTCGGTTGCATGGTTATCCCTTACTGGGCACTGTATTTCTTCGAGGTTGGAGGGGTTCTCCCTTTTTCTCGGAGGTTGCTACCGGATTGAGATGGCACTATTAGCCCCAATGCTTTCTTTTTGGCTCTTGAGCTTTTCATGCATTGTATGGTGTATCCCGTATTCCCGTATGGAGCTTGCTCTAACGGTTTTCTTTAATACTTAATAGAAGTCTCTTTTTTGCCAAAAAAAAGTGGCTACCATCAAATCCATATTAGAGCCGAGGATGTGCATAAAACCGCTTTTAGAAGCAGGTTTGGACATTATGAGTTTTTGGTAATGCCGTTCAGACTTACCAATGCTCCTGCTACATTCATCCTTATGAACGATTTACTACGCCCGTATATTGGAAAGTTTGTAGTACATTTTATTGACGACATTCTTATTTTCAGCAAAAGTATTACTGAGTATTATAAACACTTAAGAATAGTGTTCAGTATTTTGAGGAAAGCCAGTCTGTGTAAATAAAAAGAAACTGTACTGTGTATTTAGGATTGATTATTAGTCTTGAGGGGGTAGAAATGGATCCAAAGAAAGTGGCTACGATACTTACTTGGCCTATCCCTCAGAGTTTGACCGTTTTGCGATCATTCTTGGGATTTATCCAATTTTATCGAAGGCATATCAAAGGATATTCCGAGATAGTATCGCCATTGACTGATCTGGCCTCGGATAAAGTATCTTTTATATGGGGACGGAATCAACAAGAGTTTTAACACCATAAAACAAGCTATGGTCTCAGGACAGTGTTGAAAATAGTTGATCCCTAGAAACGGTTTTTCATTGAAACCAATGCAATTGGTATTGCGGTAGGAGCAGTTCTACTCCAAGAGGGAATGCTAGTAGCCTTTGAAAGCAAGAAGCTTTCTTCCTCTCAATGAAATTTGCTAACTCATGAATTAGAGTCGTATGCTGTTGTCCATGCTTTGAAATCATGGAGACATTATTTGTATGGATCAGAGTTTTATGTTGATGTTGATCATGATACTCTGAAACATTTTTGTAAACAACGTGACTTGAGAGTCCATCAGGCTAGGTGGGCAAAACTCATGCAGGAGTTTAACTTCATGATTTGATACCGAAGAGGGAAGGATAATAAAATTACTGATGTATTATCACACATTATGTATAATATGAGTTTCACGGTATTAGAGAGTGCTCTAATAACCGAGATTAGAGAAACTCAAAAGGTGGACGAATTCGTCCAGAGCCTTTGGCCCAAGGCTCATGTACTGAAACCTGGAGAAAGGGTGACCTAGCATCCAAAAAAGATCAAACTTATGCAAGATATACCATAAGAGATGGTATGTTGAAAAGAAATGGCAAGGTAGTAGTACCTAATCAGAATGATCTCAGGCAGAGAGTCATTCAACCCCATGTACGGCACACGCCTACAAAAGAAAGAAAGATATATTAATGTCCTCGGGAGGCCTCCTGGGCCTATGGGACAAAGTACTTCAGAAGAAGACTCATACAAGCCTCGATGGACTGAAGCAAGGGCGTGTTAGGGCCCTGTTGAGTATTAAGCTAAGATAATCAAGTCAAATCAAAATATGTAAAAAGCTGGAGTGAAATCTGGAAGCTGGGTCTCAAAACCCGAAGTCGGCACCATGGTCGGCTTTGTCTCCGCCGCTGATCTAGACTGGCTTCATATCAACTAACTCCTCGTCTGATCCACTATGTCTTGGGGTTGACTCAAATGCATAGAAGTCTGTGACCCGTGTCTGTGCTCGGTTTGGCTCTGTATCTTGTGGCCTGGCCAATGCCTGCTGCGGTCAGATCTGTCGTAGTAGTGCCTTTCTGTGTCGCCGCATCTCAATTAGATAGAGTCCAATATAGGCCTGATCATGGAAGTGGATCAATCGTGAGAGCGAGCCAAATCCGCTCCCCTCCTGATAGAGGTAGTGGTATCGTCCTAGGATCTCGTAGTAGGCTGAGCAGATGCATAGGAAATGCTCCTTTGTCTCAACTGCTCCCATCATGCATGGCATACAGATCCTTTGCTCTCTGGGTATGCCTCCAGCTCTCCAAGCCTCAATCCTCAACTGATGAGAAGAGACCTGCATCTGTCCAATGGCGATCCTCAGTGCATCTGAGACTCCTCTATCCTCGAGATATGTGGATCTGATGATGAATCCCTCCTCTGACACTCTCAGGAAGTAGTTATGGTAGAACTGGATCGGAAAACTCCACGTCCTCCCCCCCCCCTCCCAGTCCGGGATGTATGGAGCTAGAGAAGATCTAGCCATATGATACGGTTAATCTCAACTCGTGGGATCCGCTCAGGAGGTGCGTCCATGCTGTACTAGAAGGGCGAATCCTGTCCATTTGAATGCCATGTTTGGCAAGCCATGTGAATATGCGTGCATGCCATGTGTCTACCCCGCTCTCTACTAGTTATCTGGATGACTCTAAGGCTACCCTCGGTAGTCTCCAGTGAGATAAGGCTAGGGACCTAGCACGCCCTTGCTTCAGCCCATCGAGGCTTGTATGAGTCTTCTTCTAGAGTACTTTGTCCCATAGGCCCACAAGACCTCCTGAGGATGGTAATATTTCTTTCTTTCTTCTGTGTGTGTGTGTGTGTGTGTTACCTATCCATTCTTTTTTAAGAAACTAAGTCTCCACCCTAGTACAATCATTAGTTTTTCTCATATAAAGTCACCAACATCAATTCCTTTTTCATGACTATCAATACAAACAAAGCAGCATCCATTCCTTATTCATTATTATGAACTTAAATAGAGTCTTATCTTTGTTTTCACATGACTTGGTGCATCTTCTTTGTACAGGAAAACTAACAATTCTGTTTTTCCTTACTAAATCTTTGTAACAGTTTCTGATTCAGCATTCAAGTACAGCAAGGGTGGCTTTTGTCATAATCAACATATCATTAAAAGGGTCAAAAAGATCAACATATATACAAATACACCAGAAGTTACAAAATTTAAATCATACTAAGGTTTTTTTATCCACATATGAGGTGGTACTTAGTTCCAAATTTGATAAAATATGTAAAACTTTTGATCATTTACAGTAAACTGTTTTCAAAAAGATACAACTAACATAGCATTACTATCCATGTAATAATATATTCTAAGTCCTATATAACTAGGTGAGCTTGTCACTTGCATAAGTGTTCCGTGGTAAAAAGCATCATCTAATTTCTTCTTCCACCGTCAAAATGTTGAAAAAGATAGCTAAACTCACCTGCAGTTATACACCACAATAAAATGTTAGAACAAAGTTTACTGATGGTGGGACTGCAGGCTTCAAGATCCAACTACAGTTGTTATCCCTGTCCAAACCAATATCTTAACTCAATGAAGAGGACCTTGGAGGGAAAATTTTCATAAGCAAAATGTCATTTTTGATATATAAATGCATTTTAAGTCTGTAGCACATTCCATGCATCCCTATGTCCAAGGGGATACTCATAAGAAATCTTTAAGTAGAGGTGACAAGTTGATAACAAGAATGCTACTCTATTTTATTTTCAATGAGCATTCTTATCTTATGCAATACTCTTATACATCCCTAAGTCTAAGGGAGTGTTCTTAAGAAAAGTGTAGGCATCAAATCCTTCCATTGTGATGTATTGCACATGTAAAAAGTTATCAACTTGAAGGGTTAGTAACATTCATTCTAGTCCAAAGAATATATTAAATTTTTTTAAACTATCAGTGAAGTAAAGTAGGTCCTTATGTAAATGAAATATATGGGCGGGGTTTCCGAACATGATCATAAAGAATTTGGAAGCACTTATTCAACATACATAGAGTAAACAACAACAATAATAATAACATAGAAGAATTTGGAAGCACTTATTCAGCATACATAGAGGAAACAACAACAATAATAATACCCGATTTTTAATATTACAGTTTCTGTCGATGGCTAACTTAGGGTCAAATAATCCCTATACGTGGAAAGGAAGCCGTGAACACGAACGAGTAACACAAAAATTGGGAAGACGTCTCCTCCCCCATGTTCACGTAATCGGGTGGCAGGGGTATTATGCTTCAACCTTCACAGTCAACCCTGAGATCTCCTGCATGACGAACTGGCTAATGCAGACAAAGGAAACTATCATGCTTTTCCCAGGTCAACGCAATACACCGTCGACCAGGTACTTGTCAGGACCCAAAATAAGACTTGGCTAAATATATTTTTCCGTCTAAGTGTGTAAGTCGTCTATGGGTCAAGCAAGCCGTATTAGAGAAGTGAGTTTGTTGATCTCAACCCTGTCCGTCATATGAGCTCTGTAATGGAGACTGCCATCGAAGCACAGAGTTTAAATGCTCCGCTGCTCAAGGTAAGATAGCGATTCATCTTCAACTAGTTTCTACAAGAACCATCAGAACTACAGTATATTGATCGTCCCTACATAATAAAAAGGATCAACACATTGTCAGTATCCTGTTCTGTTCTAAGCGGAGAGTGGTAGATATGGAAGTAAAGTTTGAGTGAAAAAAGATGCTCAGTAATACAAACGAAAATGACGTGTCTATTGAGTCTGCCGGTCCACGTCTATCGTTTCTTCCTACTAATCTCCAAAGAGAGGGTATGAAAATGTAAGAGCATATTATTTCCTAAAACATCAAGGGCGGAGGGGCATCCGATATGATCTACATCCTGACTTTTCATCTGTCGCCTCCTCATGCTTGTTATAGCACTCACTCGCTTGTACGTATCGGTGCTCTATCTGAGGGTGAGGGGAATGCGTGTGATTTACCTTGCATGCATCTATTGTTGCAAAGGCATATGTTTCTCTGTGTTTTATCAAGCATAAGGCCAGTATTACTCCCTGCTAATACAAGATAAGCCGCATTGTTTAAATCATAAGAGCTCGAAAGCTCACACACAACGTATAGTCGAGAGATAGGGGTAGCAGTTGAACATAAGAGCTTCCAATCCCATAGAACGGATAATCGAGAGAGGGAGGCTATGTTAGTTTTTTTTTTTTTTTCCAAAGAAGGCTATGTTAGTTATGACAACGAGCATGGAGTGAAGACAACAGGAACACTAGTAGGCTAGAAGTAGAGCTTAAGGCGGCTGTGCGAACCACAAGATCCGCTTGAGTTGTCAGTACAACTGCGAGGTGCAAGACGTCGAAGTGGGAGACTATGCTCATTTCGATTACACATCTAGGCACCATACTTCCTTGCACCGTCGTGGGTGCTTAGCATGGAGAGGTCCCGTCTCAAGCAGCTTGGGCTACCACATTGCAGCACCACTATGGCTGCTCAGCCAACCATATTGACGGAGGGGTGCACCCCATTGTGCTTTGCAGCTAAACGAAGGTGATGAAGCAACGTGTAAAGATGCCATTCTTTTTGGCTCCTGGCCAAACATGTATGGCTTATACTTGGTGTTGCTCCATGGTCCAAGGTGCTGAGCTGATTTGCTTATCTACCTTGAGCCCTTCGTCGTGTACCACAACTAGAGCAGACAGCACAGTGCTGTTGCAATGTATAAGGCTTCTGCAGCTCGTCACGCTCAGCATCTAGTATCCAATGTCCGTCTCGTTTTTCGCATCAGACGAGTTTCGTCTCTTTCTTTGGCTCACGAATATAGGCGGGAAAGGGAGGGGGGTGTACTTAGAGCCAATTATTGCCTCTTGAATGCTTACTCATGCGTACCCCGTTGCGTGTGCTCTTGGGGCTATCCCTAAATATAGGGTTCCATTGAGGGGCTAAAGAAAGTGAGGGAAAAGGCACAAATGCGTATATCGGGGATTTAATTTCCTCCAAAATATCTACATCCTCCCCTTATTATACATTTATCATTTTCATCACTTCATAGTCTACATGTCCATCCCATGGTCATGGCCTCTTCTCCTACCTTGGAGTCCCTCTAATGTTTAATGTCTAAGCAATAGACTCCTTCCCTGTCTAACGTTCGTTACGCTTAGGGCGAAAAACTATAGTTAGTCGCACTCTTTTAGTCATAGTCCGCATAATGGATATGCCCCCTATTTTTAGGGGGTATCATGTATCCATTCATGCGTTTAGATTTCCATGAAAGGCATTTGTGTGTGTGTGCAAGTGTGTATTTTGGCAGACTTCCTGCAACCCTGGTCCATTACTCTTTATTTTTGAACTGGGTCAGATATTGGGCTTTTTGGACCATATGGCAGGATCACAACATGCGATATTTTGGGAATCTGTTCTTGCAATCTTATGAATATTTCAGACTCTCCCTACGGCAATCTATCTATGATGCTTGCCATCAAGGAGATCTTCCTCAGTCATGCCTGGAAATAGTTTTTCTTTGCTTTTGATTTCCTGTTGAGGCTCTCTGCTTTTTTGAGACCCTCATGTAAATTTTGCTGATAATATAATCATGGATTTACCCAAAAAAAAAAAAAAAAAAGTGTGTGCAAGTGTGTGTGTGTGTGGCTGCTGCTTGTGTCTACAAATGTGATCACCTCGCGCACGGTAGAGAGTACACATATTTATGGTCCAACCATTTCTACTTGAGTAAACATATCCTTGCCAATTAAATGCTAGATCGAAGTACTTAGGTTCTTCCCACTGAAGTGGAGTGATCAGGATGTATTTGCAATTTAGCTCTTGTGGGAAGATCTAAAAAACGATTGTCATGTTCAGATTATGACAACATAGTAAGCATAATACAGAGGTACTTGGTATAATGTTGGAAGCAATATTGTCCCTCTTCAATTTTGGAGAGATGCTCTTAGGCTTAGGATGAGATGCTCCGAATCTCAAAGTCATTAGACCACAATTCCCCCATGATCTTTGCCCAAGATCTGCTCTGATACCAACTGAAACAAGACTGTTACTAAAGTGTGCTACTAGCAGAAACTAGTTTAGGGAAAACTAAGAGACTGGATAGAAGAAAAACAAAAAGTCACTCTTACTAGGATGGGGGCATGGGATCAGGCACCCCAATGTGGCTGGCCAGCTGTTGCTAGATCTAGTCCTTCTTCAAGTTTGGAGAGTTGAGAAATGCAATTGAAAATATATTAATCTCAAATGAATTATAAGTACAGCTAAAACCTCATTTATAATTCTAGGAAAGTGGGCCATACTACTAAACTAGAACTCACCTAAAAAGTTCGGTCCGACCTTATTTTGGTTGGCAAAAGGTTGTGAGGGCTCAACTTGGCTTAAGCTCCACATGTTCGTCCTCTCTTCTTTTTGCAACCTACATTGATAAAATAAATCAATTAGAAGCAATCAATCAATCAACCAATGCTCATACTTACCATGCTGTTGCTACTCCACCCCCTCGTCCTCCAGTGGCGGCACCACCTCTCACAGCAGCTGCTCCTCTACAAACAAGCATATAGTTAAATTTTATGACTCATAAGCCCAAAAGTGCTTTAATAGCAAGGGGAGTAGCATAGGAAGATGGGAAGATGGAGATGAACCAATCAACCAATGCTCATAGTTACCATGTTGCGGCTGCTGCTCTACCACCTCCTCCTCCTGCGGCAGCTGTGGTGGTGGCGGTGGTAGCACCACCTCTTGCTGCTGTTGTTGCAGCTGCTCCTCTGCAAAACAAGCATATAGTTAAATTTCACGACTCAAAAGCCCAAAAGTGCTTTAATAACAAGGGCAGGAGCATAGGGAAATGGGGAGATGGAGATGAGAAACTCATGAGGGGGGCCGACGGGGAGACTCGCCGTGGAGAGGAGGGAGAGGAGAGAGCAGGGGAGGCCGTATATGTGGGGGAGAATGGCTACGATGATGATGAGGGGAGGACAATAGGGGTATGCTGCTGCTGGCTCTACCACCTCCTCCTGCTGTGATGATGATGAGGGGAGGACAATAGGGGTATGCTTCTGCTCTACCACCTCCTCTGGCGCCACCTCCAACTGCTCCTCTATAAACAAGCATATAGTTAAATTTCAGGACTCATAAGCCCAAAACTGCGTTAATAGCAAGGGGAGGAGCATAGGGAGATGGGGAAATGGAGATGAGAAACTCACAAGGGGGGGGAACAGGGAGACTCGCGATGGAGAGGAGGAGGGAGACACGAGAAAGAAAGAAAGGAAGGAAGTTGATTAAAGTCTTCAGAAGACCGATGGGTCTATGAGACCGATAGAAAATCTGATACAACAAGTAGAAAGGGTGGAGCTACGAAACGAGCATCATCACCCATGCTGAATGCTAAGTGCTAAGTAGTACATATTCATAGTTAAATTTCACGATTCATAAGCCCAAAAGTGCTTTAATAGCAAGGGGAGGAGCATAGGGAGATGGAGATGAGAAACTCCCGAGTGGGGGGGGCAACAGGGAGACTGGTAGTGGAGAGGAGGGAGAGGAGAGAGCAGGGGAGGCCGTATATGTGGGGGAGAATGGCTGCAGGGGAGGACAACAGGGGTATGCTGCTGCTTCTCTACCACGTGCTTATGCTGCGATGATGATGAGGGGAGGACAACAGGGGAATGTTGCTAATCTACCACCTCCTCCTCTGGGCGCCACCTCCAGCTGCTCCTCTGCAAACAAGCATATAGTTAAATTTCACGACTCATAAGCCCAAAAGTGCTTTAATAGCAAGGAAAGAAAGAAAGAAAGTCTATTAGAGACCAAAAGGTCTATGGGACAGCAAGAAACCCTCTAGTACATCTGCTTTAAGGAGGGCACATGGCAGCTTCCAAGGAGTGCAAAAAGCAATCTCAATTATTTAGAGTACCTACATGATATTCTGGAGAGTAAACAGCCATACATCAGTTTAAGACTGAGAGTCTTCTGGTTTTGATTTAAACTCTCTGATTAGTGCTACCCCTTCACGGTAAACTGCCCATTTTCCATCCTTTAGATTAGGGAGAGAGATGAGGCCTCCTTATAGGCTAGTGGCAGGGCCCCATAGGCCTAGGTTTGTGGGCTGCTGGGCCAGCCTTTTGGCTGGCTACCCCAGTGCCTAGCAGCCCTTTTATAGGGCTGGGGCTAGCCCTGGGTCAGCTGTCAACTTTCCAATTGGCTCTAGGGCTGGCTGGGGGTTGGTTCCTACTAGCTGGGGTTGGCTATCCTTCTGCCCTATGTATAGGGCCAGCGTCTCCCCTCATTTGATCATCTTTTGTGAGCAATTTTCCTCTCTCTCTTTTGGGTGTGCCCCCCTTGCTATTTTGATTGCCTCTATCAGTGTATACTTTGAGTGTGTGTGTGTGTGTGTAAATGGGACAAAGCACACACCAAAAAAAGATGACTTACAACATCTGGATATATCAGAGAGTCGATGAGTGCACATGGCATCTCAGCTCGAGGTTATTATAGCACACATCTAGATTCTAGATGTGTGTGTGTGTGTGTGTGTGTGTGTGTGTGTGAGAGAGATAGAGAGAGGTTAAACACAAGAGGAGAAAGACAGTCCGGTCGTGAGAGCTCCGTACAGCTCCCCCGTCTGCTCCGTATACCTGTACGGCTGTCGTACAGGTACCGTACACCAGTACGGACAGCCCGTGCGATCATCCTGCCCTTTCTGCAGATCTTTGCGTCATCCCGCTCCAACCTTGCATGTGTGTGTGTCGTCATCTTTTCCTTTCTCCATAACCTGACTTTGTGCATCCGTACATCTTCGTGCATCGTAAACAGATCGTCCTCCGTCAACAGCATCCTCTCTGCGCCATACTCGTCCGTACCCCTGTACGGTCACCGTACGGCGACCGTACGACTGTCGTACGTTTTCCGTACAAATCCAGTCCTACCGTATAATCTGACTCTTCTTTGGGGGTTTTCCTTTCGCCTTTCTTCCCTGCTGGTCTTCTGCCAACTCCTACCTATCCCCTTGATCTCTCTTTACTAGTCACACAATTCCTCTTCTCTCTTGTGGGCTTCTTCTGATTTTCCTTTGGGACTGTTTTTTTGGCTTTCGCCACCTTCTTACAGGTACTTCATCTTCAAGCTCCTTTTCTTACCAAGTCATGGCAGAGTATTCATATGAAAAAACATTTCAAAAGGAGCGCTCGGCTCCCTGCAAGAAGCAAAAGCAGGTTGAGGGTCAGCATGACCCAATGCATGATACACTTGAGGCTCAACTAGTGTATGATGTAATGCATGAAGGATTTGCAGATACGAGAAAAGACTGGAAAGAATCGGTTCCCTCAGTTGGCCTCATGGGTCATGCCTGCATAAATATGTTGGTTGTGCTCTTGTAATGCCACTATGTCAGGCTGAAATCTGTTGATGTACAGCCACACAGATTTCCATTTCCTACTGTCACATATACCCTGTACATTGAGTGTAAAACATGTGATGTGAGCAGTCATATATACAGATATTTATAGTAATGTAACAACTATGTACAGCAGCAAAAGTATGAGGTCAGCCTTGCATCTCTATCTCAGGGTCGAGGCCTCGCCCCTGAGAAGAAGTAGTGACCTGAGTGATTGGGTCCATGTACCCGCTAGGCAACCCTCCCCCAAGACATGTCTCACCTTGTCATGAGTCAGCAAATAGCTTCTTTTTTTAGAGTGGCATATGCATATATGTGAAATTTATGCACCTCAATCATCTCGAGACAGAACTGTAATTTGGGATGCTATGCAACAATACCCGTGGAGATATCATGCCTACATATGTGGGGATTTCAATAATGCTCCACAACAGGGAGACAACACTTCCAGCCACGATCATATGTTATCTCCTAAAAGGCATGCATGGTCTCAACTACTTTTGCATTTAAATCTGGTTGACCTTTGGAAGGAATTGCAGCCTTTGTCACCGGGCTACTTTTTTCAACATAATGCTCTTTCCGCTTATCAGGCAAGACTGGATCGCTGGTATAGTGTCGCTCCCCAACAAAATGGGGATCTCGCATGCAAAATATGGATTGATTATGCCTTTGTGCATTCAGACCATGCACCACTATGGCTGCGTTTATCTTTTCATAAGATGCCAGAAGATAGATTGCCACAAAGGCGACATCTAATCATCAACAATAGTTATTTGCAACATGTTGAATTCAAGGCAATGGTTACTGAAGCAGCTCATTGTCTTTCCTCTAGCAGCTATCTTCATGCTGATGATGCCTGGGCTTCTTTTATTTCTAAAATGCAAATGGTGATCAGAGCTTATGGTAAGTCTTACATGAGGACTCTGAGGGAAACCATTACTCAGGCCAAGTCTACTTGTCAAGACCTCACTGAACTCAGTCATCATCGTTCGTTGTCCATGCATGAGCAAACCACACTATGTCAGGCTAGACATTGTCTTAAATTAAATGATCACAGGAAACTGGCAAAATGGGAGACTAGAGCAAGACAAAGAGCCTTCACAGATAAAGGTTGCTCTTCCAAAGAATTTTTCAAAAGTTTGCATCAGAGGAGAATCAAAACAGAAATTTGCTGAGTGCTTATGCCCGATGGATCATGGACTACATCACGGTCACAGCTTGCCTCTGTTTGTGTGCATCACTTCTCCCAGCAATTTGGCTCTGCAGCTCCGCCCTCGCAACAGGTTTTGCTTGCTCGGAATTTACTGTTGCAAAATGTTTCTCCAATAATTTCCTCTACTCAAGCTTTGGAATTGGAGGAACCCTTTACTGAGAGCGAACTGTCAGATGCAATCAAATCATGCGGCAGATGGAAATCCCCCGGATGGGATGGTTTAACAGTCGAGTTTTTTCTAGCATACTGGCCTATTTTGAAGCATCCATTACTATATATGGTGAATGCTGCATGGCAACATCAGAAAATGCCAGACACATGGAAGAGAGGTCTTGTTAAGCTCCTTCCTAAAAAACAAATTTGTGAGTCTTTGGCAGACTGGAGACCTATCACTCTTATGCCGGTAATTTACAAAGTCACTACCAAAATGATTGTTGCTCGGCTAAAGGGGGTTTTACATGATGGGTTGCATCCTGCACAATATGGCTTTGTCCCGCGTAGGCATATCACCGATAACATTGCCAATGCCTACATTGGAATTGAATATGCCAAATACACACAGCAGGATGTTTTGTTATTGCAAGTTGATATTGCCAAAGCTTTTGATACAGTTTAGTGGGATTTCATCTCATCGACTATGCAGGCTTTGGGTTTTGGCACAAAAATGCAACAACTCATTAATTGGCTATATCAAGATAGTGAAGCTGCCTGTATACTTTCAGGAGATATTTCTCCATCCTGGACTCTTGCTTGCTCTGTCAGACAAGGATGTCCACTAAGTGCTTTACTTTTTGCCATAGCCACTCATCCACTGCTTCAATATCTGGATCACCTCTTAGACACTGACCAGCTGCACGGTTTGGAGATTCTTGGCAGTCGCAGCATGATTGCTCAAGCATATGCTGATGATTCTTTCTTTACTCCAAAAAATACTCAGGCTGATCTGTCCATGATTATGCATGCTCTTTCTACATATGGATTGGCTGCTGGCCTTCAGGTCAATTTTCAAAAATCAAAATTGCTGCCTTTACATGCACAGGACTGGCACAATCTTTTGTGGCCTGGGGAAATTGTCCCTGCTTCTCAATTTATTCGACACCTTGGTTATCCTCTAGGCTGGGGACTCACCCGTTCACAACAAACTGATTGGGTGTTAGTAAAGTTAAGGGCAAAACTTGAATATTGGAAGCTTGCAACTTGGCCATTACATGTTCGTCTGCGAATTACACAATCCATTTTGATAGCATACATACAATTTTATCTGCCTCTCACTATGTTCACTAAGGCAGATTTGGTTTCATTTATGTCAGCTATCATGGAAATTTTCTGGCGTTCAAAACATGGCAAGAAAAGTCTCAGATTACTCTCCATGCACCGTCTCTGTTCTCCAAAGATGCACGGGGGTCTGAACATTCTCAATATTCAAATGCATTTGCTTGCTCACAGGGGGAAAATGATGATGCAGTTTCTACAAGGAGATCAGCCTTGGTCTTTTATGATCCGCTCTCTCTTATTACATCTTCATACATCTGCTTTTGGGAATTGGCAGCCTACTCAGTGGGAATTTTTATTTGGCTCTATCCAAGGCAAGATCAGAGGATGCCCTTTTGTCTCCTCTCTGCTTCTTGATTGGAAACATATTCTATCCCACTTGGAATGGAAAGGAAGGGACTCACTCTCGGGCAACTCTTTGAGGGCAGAGAATCTCTTTTGGTCCAAAGTATTCCATCCACCTTTGGCCATACAAGAACCCCGTCGTTCTTATTTTCTCTCCTTCAAAGGCATTTCATCTGTGGCGGATGTACTTCAGGATGATGGCACAATTCTATCTTTTTCTTTGGCTGCTCGCAAATATGGCTTGGGAGCTCATTATCGTCCTTTATGGCATAAAATTTCAGCAATGCTCCAACCGTACTTGCCGGTACCTCATTTAGAAATTCAGCATCGGCTTGAGGATTGGAGTTTATGCTCTCCTTCCTCATATGTCCGTCCTTTAAAGCTCTCACATATTACAGTGTCATCACTATATAAAGTGTTATTACCTCCACCTTGGATTTCCAACAGAGTAAATACTGTTTGGCATATGGATCGTCCAATGAAGTGGTGGAGGAAAAGGCTGCGTCTCCTTTGGCATTACAAAGTCCCTCTTCGACAACAGCTTTTCCTATGCCGAGTTCTCCTTGGCATTTTTCCATCTGGACAGTTACTCGCACACAGACATATTGCTTCAGCTGTTTGTCACCGATGCTCGCACTCTACTGAATCAGTGCTCCATATCTTTTGGTCCTGTCCAAACACTTCTGCTCTCATTGCTCTCATCAGACAGAGGCTTCGACAATGATTTCCTACTGTCACTTTTGTCAGATTTTTCTGGTTGTTTGGATTTCATCCCCAGAGACAGGGTTTTGATTTATTTTTTGTATGGGTGCGATATTGGACCCTATGGACTTTATGGCTGGATAGAAATCACAGAGTCTTTGGTGATCCACTATTTTCATCCTTTCTTTTTTTCAAACGATCTCTGCAACAATCATTCTACGATTGTTTTCAGACTCGTTTGATAGATCAGGATGTATATACAGCTTATACTGAGATCTTTTGTTGAGTAGTAGCTACTTCGTTTTGAAGCAGCTATGAATGTAATTATTTCATCGAAATAAAAGATTTCTTCTCACAAAAAAAAAGTGTGTGTGTGTGTGTGTGTGTGTGTGTGTGTGTGTGTGTACACAATTTTGTAATGCCAAAGGAGACGCAGCCTTTTTCTCCACCACTTCGACAACAGCTTTTCTTATGGCGAGTTCTCCTTGGCATTTTTCCATCTGGACAGTTACTCGCACATAGACATATTGCTTCAGCTGTTTGTCACAAATGCTCGCACTCTACTGAATCAATGCTCCACATCTTTTGGTCCTGTCCAAATACTTCTGATCTCATTGCTCTCATCAGACAGAGGCTTCGACAGTGATTTCCTACTGTTACTTTTGGCAGATTTTTCTGGTTGTTTGGTTTTCATCCCCAGAGACAGGGTTTTGATTTATTTTTTATATGGGTGCGATATTGGACCCTATGGACTTTATGGATGGATAGAAATCATAGAGTCTTTGGTGATCCACTATTTTCACCCTTTCTTTTTTTCAAACGACAATCATTCTACGATTGTTTTCAGACTTGTTTGATTGATCAGGATGTGTATACAGCCTATACTGAGATTTTTTCTTGAGTAGTAGCTACTATGAATGTAATTATTATATAGAAATAAAAGCTTTCTTCTCACAAAAAAAAAGTGTACACAATTTTGATTGCCACCCCCAGCCGTACCTTCTTTGCCCATCCCCTCTGTTCTTGCCCCTTCCTTTGCCTCTACGTAGGCCGTACCTACTGTACGGTCGTCCGTACAGCCTCCCCTCTTCGTGCAGTTTCCTTCATCCATACCTACTTCCATGTTCGTACAGCCAGGTTCGGTACAATCTCTTCCTCATATCTCTTCCTCCCCTCTTCCTACTGCTTCGACAGATGGCTCTTTCGTTTTCTCTGCTTGAGCCCCCCCCTTCTACCTCTGCTCGTCCTGCACGTGTCTTCTTTCGGCAAAAGCGTGGTGGTTTGCCTCCCTCCACTTTGGCTAAATCGGCAAAGCTGGATATTGCGGATGGTGGTCCTTCGTCTTTCCTCCAGCTGGACCTTCTTCGCCAGATGTGTTTTGCTTCCGTTACAAATGTTCCTTCATCGGGTTCACCGCTTGTTTGTTTTTTGGATTCTGCCCTTCTGGTTTCCGGTCTTTGACAGGCTCAACAGTTTGGGGTCTGTCTCTATTTTATGGGTAGGGTTTTATCTACAGCTAAACTTCGTCATTGGGTTGAAGTTGCAGTGGGTCAGGATTGCCTTTCCTCCTTTCTCTTTCTGGGCAAAGGGAGCGACTTGTCAGTCGTGCTGGTATTCATGGGGCTGGTTTCTTTGCTTATGTGATGCCCTGGAATCCGCTTTTTGATCCGTCCGCCTCTCTTCTGACTCATTGTCCAGTCTGGATTACCCTCAAAGCGTTGCCTCTGCCTCTTCTTCAGCATCTTCCTACTCTTGCAGCTTTTTTGGGGAGGCCTCTACATATTCCGAGACATGAGTTTTTGCAGGCTACTACCCCGGATGTTTGCCTTTGTATTTTATGGGATATGATGCAGCCCGTGCCCTCTACTCCAGATCTTGATTTGAGATTTGGATCTTGATTTGAGATTTGCTCATCCAATGCGCATCAGGCTGCATTTTTCCTCTTTTCCTACAGCATGTTATCGGTTCCGGCAGGTTGGTCATTTTACACGTGCTTGCCCTTCAGCTTCCATGACCACTCCTCCTGTTCCTTCTTCAACTGTAAAGTTTACTCTTCCTTCTCCTCCGGTTTCTGCTATGGCTTTACTGGATAAGCCTTCTTTTACTGCTCCAAAGCATTACTGGAGGAAGGTAGAAAAATCAGCCTCCTCCTCCTCTAGATATGGATGTGCCCCTTGCAAAGGGAATCATACAGGATGCTGCACATGCTCTTTCTTGGGTTGATCCTCGAAGTGAAGCTGAAATGCTGAGTCCTGCTTTATCAGGTGCAGCTCTTTCGTCGGAGGATACAGATGTTGATCTAGCTCCTTTGCCTCTGATGCATGTGCCAGAGTCTCCTTCTGTTCGGGATACAGAAGTGCCTTTTTTACTGGAATCTTTTCATCCCATGTTACGACAGGTTTTTGACCCTGTGATTCAAAAATTTCGAGTACCAGCCTATATCAAGAAGAATCGCAAGGGCAAAAAACAGCTGGTTTTTATTGATGGTGTGGTTTCATCACTGCATCAATTTTTACAGAGTAATAATTTGAAGCTGGAGGATGCTGTGTTTGATCCTCCTCCAGCTTGATATGTAACTTTTTTTTTTTTTTCCATGAAAAAGACTTCTATTAAGTAAGAACAAAAACCCGCGAGAGCAAGCTCAAAGCGGAATACATCATGAAATCATGAGGATAATAAAAAACCCCCTCAGAGTGAGGTGGAAAGAAACCAAGGCTGAGGCTGAAAGTGCCATCTCAACCCTGTAGTAGATTCAGAGAAGAAAGGAGAATCCTTCCATTCCCTGAAGAAAGAAGCCCTCCTAGCTGAGGCTGCACGGGAGTCCCCCTGCATACCCGTCCATACGGCCATCAGAGAGTGTACGATGTCTGTCCAGATACTAGCCAATGTGTGCGAGGGATGAACCTGATATGTAACTTTTTACTTGGCTGCCTCATGAATTTTGCTCTGAGGCTTTACTTGTAAACTTTTTTCGTGTACTTATTGGTGGGTTTTTACCTCTTTTGAGGTTTCCCACACAGAAATATAAGATTTCACTAAAAAAGAGAGAGAGAGAGAGAGAGAGAGAGAGAGAGAGAGAGAGAGCGTGTGTGTGTGAAATGATGCATCCCCTAAGTGCTTTACTTTTTGCAATAGCCACTCATCCGATGCTTCAATATCTGGACCACCTTTTGGACACTGACCGGTTGCATGGTTTGGAGATTACTGGCAGTCGCAGCATGATCGCTCAAGCATATGCTGATGATTCATTCTTTACTCCAAAAAATACTCGGAGTGATCTGTCCATGATTATGCAGGCTCTTTCTACATATGGATTGGCTGCTGGTCTTCGGGTTAATTTTCTGAAATCCAAATTGTTGCCGTTGCATGAACAGGAATGGCACAGTCTTCTGTGGCCTAGGGAAATTGTCCCCGCCTCTCAATTTATTCGACATCTTGGCTATCCTCTAGGTTGGGAACTCACTCGTCCCTTACAAACTGATTGGGTGTTGACAAAGTTGAGGGCAAAACTTGAATATTGGAAGCTTGCAACTTGGCCACTACATGTTCGTTTGCGAATCACACAATCCATTTTGATAGCATACATACAGTTTTATCTGCCTCTCATTATGTTCACTAAGGCAGAGCTGAACTCCTTTATGTCAGCTATCATGGAAATTTTCTGGTGTGCTAAAAATGGCAAGAAAAGTCTCAGATTACTCTCTATGCATCGTCTCTGTTCTCCAAAGATGCACGGGGGTCTGAACATTCTCAATATTCACATGCATTTACTTGCTCATAGAGGAAAAATGATGTTGCAGTTTATGCAAGGAGATCAGCCATGGGCTTTAATGATCCGCTCTCTCTTATTACATATTCATACTTCTGCATTTGGGCATTGGCAGCCCACTCTGTGGGATTTCATATTTGGCTCTATCCAAGGCAAGATCAGAGGCTGCTCTTTTGTTTCTCGCCTGCTTCTTGATTGCAGAAATATCTTATCCCACTTGGAATGGCATGGCCGAGACTCTTTGTCGGGAAACTCCTTGAGGGCTGAGAATATTTATTGGTCTAAAGTATTCCACCCTTCTTTGGCCATTCAAGAACCAAGACGTTCTTACTTTCTCTCCTTCAAAGGCATCACTTCTGTGGCAGATGTACTTCAGGATGATGGCACACTTTTATCCTTTTCCATGGCTGCCAGCAAATACGGTTTGGGAACTCATTATCGTCCTCTCTGGCATCGGATTTCAGCAATGCTTCAACCGTTTTTGCCAGTACCTGGCATGGAACTTCAGAACAGGCTTGAGGATTGGTTTTTACGCTCTTCTTACTCTTCAGCACGTCCCTTGAAGTTCTCACATATTACAATGCCATCACTGTATAAAGTGCTATTACTTCCGCCTTGGATTTCTGACAGAGCAAATACTGTTTGGCATATGGATCACCCACTAAAGTGGTGGAGCAAAAGGCTGCGCCTCCTTTGGCATTACAACGTCCCTCTTCGACAACATCTTTTTCTTTGGCGAGTCCTACTTGGCATTTTTCCATCTGGCTAGCTACTTGCACACAGACATATTGCTCCGGTTGTTTGTCACAGATGCTCACACCCCACTGAATCTGTGCTATACATTTTTTGGTTCTGTCCACATACTTGCACCTTCATCGCTCTCATCCGACAGAGGCTTCCAGCGAGATTTCCTACTGCTACTTTTGGCAGGCTTTTCTGGTTATTTGGTTTTCATCCACTGAGACAGGGTTTTGATTTGTTTTTTATATGGGTACGCTACTGGGCACTATGGACTTTATGGATGGACAGAAATCATAGAGTCTGTGGTGATCCCCTTTTTTCATCCTTTATCTTTTTCAAACGATCTCTGCAGCAATCATTCTATGATTGTGTTCAGACTCGTTTGATTGATCAGGATGTGTATACAGCTTATACTAAGATCTTTAGTTGAGTAATAGTTACTTCAGTTTAGAAGTAACTATGAATGTAATTATTTCACAGCAATAAAAGATTTCTTCACAAAAAAAAAAGTGTATGTGAAATGATGCTGTTAAATCATGTGGTAGATGGAAATCTCCTGGCTTGGATGGTCTCACTGTTGAATTATTCTTAGCATATTGGGATCTTCTCAAGTCTCCTTTGCTGCAAATGATAAGTAGTGCTTGGCAAAATTAATACATGCCGGATCCTTGGAAGAAGGGGATTGTAAAGCTTCTATCCAAGAAGCCAATCTGTGAATATTTGGCTAATTGGAGGCTTATCACTCTGATGCCTGTTATTTATAAGATCGTCACCAAAATGGTGGTTGATCGTATCAAAGAATATTTGCATGAATGCCTTCATCCAACGCAATATGGTTTTATTCCTCCTAGGCATATCACTGTCAATATTACAAAGGCCTATATTGGGATTGAGTATGCCAAGTATATAGAGTAGGATGTTGTCTTGTTGCAAGTAGATATTGCAAAGGCTTTTATAGCTCAAATCATGCGAGCTTTGGGTTTTGGTCAGAAATTGTAGCATATCATCTTTTGGCTCTACAGTGACAGAAAACCTGCATGCATCTTGTCGGGGGATATTTCTTAATCTTGGACACTCCGTTGTTCAGTTCGCCATGGCTGTGGTTGCTGGCCTTCATGTCAATTTTCAGAAATCTCACTTGTTGCCTTTGCATTCTAAAGATTGTCATAGTCTGGTATGGCCAGGGCAAATTGTCCCGCCCACTCAGTTGGTACACCGTCTTGGTTATCTTTTGGGTTGAACAATTACCCTTCGTCAACATATTAATTGGGTACTTGCAAAATTAAAGAAAAAGCTGGAATATTGGAAGTTAGGCTCAAAATTGTTCAATCTATTTTGGTGGCCTACATTCAGTTTTATCTGCCATTGATCTTTTTTACCAAAGGTGATCTTACATCCTTTATGTTCACCATCATGGAAATTTTTTGGCATTCAAAGCATGGCAGGAAAAGCTTGCGCTTGCTTCTAGTACAACAATTATGTTCACCAAAATTGCATGGGGGGTTGAATATTCTCAATATTCATGTGCACATTCTGGCTCATAAGGGGAAAACGATGCTACAGTTCCTACATGGTGATCACCCTTGGGCTAATATGACGTGCTTCTTGCTTCCTCAAATTACTGCTACTGCTTTTGGTTATTGGCAACCTACTCGCTGGGATTTTCTGTTGGGTAGTAAGTTGCCCTCTCGTTTCTCAAATGTTTTTGGATTGGGAACATATTCTCTCGCACTTGGCTTGGCATGGTCGTGACTCTTTGCAGGATAACTCTTTGAGAGCTGAGAGTATCCACTGGTCACGGGTTTTTTCTCCACGATTGGCTTTGCAGAAGCCCATACTTAATTCAAAAGGGATCTCCTCTGTGGTAGATGTCATTCATGATGATGGCACTCTTCTATCCTTTCCTTTGGCTGCTGGGAAATATGGTTTAGGAATGCATTATCGTCGTGTATGGCAGGCTATTACTTGGATGCTTCAGCCTTTTCAGTGAGTACCGCCTTTAGAACTTCAAGACATGCTTCAAGATTGGACTCTTCTTCCAACACACTTGTCCATTCGTCCTTTGAAGCTGTCTCGTATTACAGTGTCATCTTTATATAAATTTCTGCTATCTCCACCTCGGGCGTCAAATAGGGCTAATCAGATTTTGTGTTTGCATCGTCCAGTCAAATGGTGGAGGAAAAGATTGAAATAGATTTGGCACTCCAAGGTCCCTCTTAGACAATAGGTTTTTTTATGGTGTGTTCTGTTGGGTTTATCATGCAAATGTATTGCTCCGGCTATTTGTCGTTAGTGTTCGGTTTCGAGGGAGTCTGTCTCATATTTTTGGCACTGCTCCGAGACACGGGACTTCTTGGGCATCCTTCGACAGAGATTACGACTAAGATTTCCTCAGGCTGCTTTAGGAAGCTTTTCTGGCTTTTTAGGATATATCCTAGACGGCCTGATTTTGAGTTGTTCTTTACCTCCGTTCGCTACTGGGCACTCTGGACTCTCTGGAAAGATAGAAACCATAGTGTCTTTGGTGATCCTATTTTTGCTACTTTTGTTCTTTTTTGTCGTTCTTTGCAGCAAGCACTCTTTGATTGTCTGCAAACTCACTACATAGACTACAATGTATATTTTGTCCTACTCGAAGAGTTTCTCTTGATGTGCTTTTTCAGCTTTCCAATTTTGGAATAGACACCTTGTAATATGAAGCATTCAAAGTTTTCACCCCCCAAAAAATGTGCGTGTGTGTGGGGGGGGGGGGGGTTGCATTATCGACCCTTTTGGCACTCTCTTTCTCAAATGCTTCATCTTTTTTACCAGTGCCCAGGTTTGGAGCTTACGTATCGCCTCACTGATTGGTCCTTACATCGCCAGGGTTCTTCTTCCCACTCGTTACGCATGGCTGATATCTCAGTGGCTGGTCTATATAAGGGTTCAATGCCTCCTCCTTCAATATCGCATCATGCAAATCAGCTCTGGTCTTTAAATTGCAATGCCAAATGGTGGTGCAAAAGATTGCAGCAGCTTTGGTCTTGCAAACTACCACTTCGTCAACAGGTTTTTCTATGGCTAGTGATGCTTGGTGTAATTCCCTTCGGCCTTCTCTTTGCCCGTAGACATATTGCTCCTGCTTTATGCCACAGATGTTTGGCTCCTAGGGAATCTTTGATAGGTTCTTGGAAATCCTTCAAAAATCAAAAGGCTTTTAGATGATCGAGAGTCTACTTAGCAAGTCACCTAAGAGGGAGTGAAAGGAGAATCCACTAGATTGATGCAGCTATATCCTTGGATTGGGTTCTTCTGGGTGACATGCCTCTTTCTCGCACTACTTGGTTAGGGGCCTTCCTGGGATCAGGGGTTCCACTTCAGGTCATTGGTTTTCGAGGATCAAATAGGGATGCCTTGTTCTTTGATGTGCATTCTAGGGGCATGCTGTCCAGATCTATGGAAGATATACTTTTGCATTTCCCATTTCAGCCTGTTAGGGTTGTAGGTCATACGGAGCAGTGCTTTTTGGCTTCAAGATGGTACCTAGACCCAAACCCAACTCACATTCCCTGGGGTCCACTGAGGCTTTGGTTGCCCCAAATTGTCTGTAAGATGGGGATGAAAATTGAGAACGTAATAGTCCTCTCTTGTTTTGTAAAACAACAAGGGAGGACCTTTGAGGAGTCCAAGCCATAGCCTGTAGAAGAGGTTCCTGAACTCCGGCATTACCCACACCCAAGGTCACCATCCAAGAGGTGGAGCCGACTGAAGACCTCGAGGAGGAGGAGGAGGAGCATGCCATTCCAGAGCTAGTTCCCAAGGCAACTCCATCAAAGGCACCTCCATCAGAGAAGAAGCTACCTCAATGGTATTTGAAGACTTCAGCTGACTCACGGGTCACGGACATTCTCGAGAACAATTCCGGAGTGCGGTGGTCTTCCATACAGAGTCAATAATGCTAGAAAGTATTAGCTTAGCCTAAGACGCTGGAGGCCCACCAGAGATCCTCATTGGGAGAATTTTAAGATTCCTGGTGGTTTGTGCAGAATTCCTTTTGAACGAGACTTTGGAAATTCCTTAAGAATAGAAAATTCATATTTTCCTTGTCGCTTTCTAGAGGGATTGCAGTGAACAAGTGGAGGTCCATGTTCAATGCTGATCCTACATGTACCCATTGCCTATCTATTGAGGATTCTATTCAGCATTGCTTATGGGACTATTGACAAGCGAGGATCATCTGGAAGGGAATTGCTAGATTATTGAGTACCTTTATACATTCTCCATTTTTCATGACCTAGGGCTCAATAGCTTGGGTCTCTCTTTCGGGGCCTCAGGTATTTTACGAGAGCTCTTTCGGTTTGTGGTTGAGTCATGCTCTCTGGAGGATGTTTGTGGCTATCCATATAAACTTGTGCATGACTTTGTGGACACTTATTTGGAGATTCTGATGTAGAGAGGCCTTGGATGGTATTCAGGTTCACCATGCACACACATTGGGCAATATTTAGACAGACATGGTACATTTGTGGAAACATGTAGGCTTTTTCACGAGCAGCCTCTACCAAGAGGTTTGTCTTCTTCAGGGATTGGTGCTGCTCCCGTTCTCTTCAGAGTCTTCTACAAGGTTGAGGCGGCACTTTCAGCCTGAACCTTGGATTTCTCTAGCTCTCTTATAGAAGGTTGATGTTGCCCTATTAGGGTATTCGTTTTCTCATGTGTAGCATGATGTATTTTTCCCTTCAGCTTTAGAAGTCTTTTCTTTGGAAAAAAGAAGAAGAGCATGTCCTATAGAGAGATGTTGCATCAATCCATCGACTCTCCCAGATCCCATGGTAGGTGCTGAAGTGGGCATTCACCATAGAGCCAAAGACCCCATGAAAAGGGGAGCGGGGTGAGGATCTATGTACCATTAGCCATCATTCAAGCCAATGACTATGACCATATGGAGAATAGCATCCTCAATATGCTCATGCTTCGTTAGTTTGACTAGTCTTGTGCCCTTTGCCATTCTCAGTAGTTTCTTTGATCAAACTAGGAGTTACCAATAGAACCATGCATAGCACTGAATAGAGAGCCGGCTAATACACTAGTTACACCCATCAAGAGGGAGGGATGAATAAGGATATTGTGCTACCCTCATAAGAAACTTTCTTATGTACCATCAGCCACCGTTGATGCTAGGCACTCTATCTATATGGAGACTAGCATCCTCAATCGACTCATGCTCTATTAGACTTACTAGTCCCACGCACTTTGCAACCTCATTAAAAATGTATCTCCTCCCTAGTCCTAAAGGATGTAAATAGCCTGTAAAGGAACACTTGTGGCTAAGAGATGTCCAACCAAGAATCTGTATACTCTGATGCTTGGGTGAGGGCAGCTCTTTGAAAACTCTCTAGGGCTAATGTGCAGTTAGGATTTGGTGATTGCTGCCAACAAGAGGGGAGTCTAATGTGGGCATTTGCAAAGATCCATCTCTTGCTTGGCATTTGCAGAAAATCAAGTTGTTTGTGAACTCAAGACACTTTGCACAGTCATGGTGGGGAGAGTATATGTCTCATCCCCTCAAGGAATTTTTTAAGGCTAATAGGATACTTTGAAACACCCCCTCAAGGTTGGACACCTCTGACCTAGAGGTATCTAGGACCAACTCTATCTCCGAGTGAATCTGCAAACATCGGGAGACCTTAGGATTAGGCTAGTGCATCATCACCCACTTGTAGATCCCATAGGATCACCCATGAGCTAGAGGCCTGGCATTTGTGGACCATTGTTCTCCTAGGTAAGGTTGTGTATCGTATACCAAGTAGCGCCATCTGTACACAGTGTCATTAGAATAAAATAGTCCTGGATGGGCTCCAACCTAGCTAGGTATTCTTGAGAGGTGAATAAAATGAACCTAAGCAAACTCTTTCATAAGCATAGGGTCTCTCTACACTAACCCTAGATGTACCAAGGGTTCTACATGTCCTAACTGTCTCAAGGTTAGGATACATAATCCTTGATTACTTGACACTAGTCACATTATGTCCTAACATGAACATAAAGTCCTCCCCCTTATTCAAAGAAAGTATGAGAGATAACTTTGGGAATTGGCTACAAAGAGAATTTAGACTCTCCCATCTACAATCCTCTTCAATATAATATGCCACTTAACCTTGAGCTCTCAAATATTCTTGTGCCTAAGCCTTTGGTCTTCATAATTGAGAAGGAATTCCGGCGGTTCACAAGGCACATAAGTACCCAATCCTTTAGTCGAACAAGCTCATTCTTAAAGGCTAAACTATGTTCAGCACCACCTGCCTTTTTTCAGCCTGCTACTAACATTAAAGATTGGGTGTATCCAAATGCCATCACGTAAGTACAAACTATAATTCACATCATTCATCTTTTGAAGGATTAGATAGGTGAGCATCTTTGATTGGCATAAAACAGCACTCTCTCTTGAGCTCTTTTTATGCTTTTTTTTGCAAACTTCCACATATCCCGTTTTTGTTGCACAACCAATTAGGTGCGGTGCCTACCTTGAAATTTTAAGCCAACCACTCATGAGGCTCTTGGAAAATGGACTGAATTTAGTACTTGAATGCTTAATGCTATTTTATTTAAGTTTCATTTAATGGAAGATAATCTTGCCCATCAAATTGCCATTTAGATACATATTTTCAACCAAAGTCAAACTCATTTGCTTAGCCTATCGATCCCACTCAAGGTGAGCACTTAAGTTGCCTATTGAGAGTGATACCAATTGAGAGAGTGCTCTCAACGAAAGCGAGAACGGAAGAGGGAGAGAGAGAAACAGAGAGCCACACAAGTTTTGGTGGGTGCAGAACACCCTAATCTTCTTTTTCATTCATTTATATATGTGTTTGAGTATTGTACATAACCGGGGTAAAGGCACAGTGACCTTTAACCCCCACAACCTCCCACTTAAAGGACAAAGTGCCTTTAAGGGAGAACAACCAGTGAGCATACTATCCAATGCCCATTAATACATGACAATACTCAAACCGCTGGCTAAGTAGACTCTTCGTCAGCATATCTGCAGGGTTAGCTTCAATCCCTGCCAAGGGTTTAATCTGTTTCTTTTAAATAAGCACATCCCTTATTTGTTCTTTCCACAAAGAAAAGTTTGTCCCATCAAACTTTTTAATGCTAAAAAACTCATTTTCAGACATGGAAGAGGATGCCATGATGCAAATGAAGCAAAAATCCCAAATGCTAGTGCCTACAAGAGAGAATCACACCAAATACCAGGTGCACCCAAATGTGTATGCCACAATAGAGTGAAATATCACAAAAACTAATGTCTCAAAGCATCTGACTCATGTGCATATACTATACATCCATATGAGCAAATCTGGCCCAAAAGAAAATGCCAACTGCAATGGCAATCCAAAATGCCAATAAGTGCCAAATGACTCAAGCATAAACACCGTCCACTGGCATATGCATTAATAATATCTCATCCAAGAGAGCATAGCACTATCAGTGCATCACCTGCAATGTGTCAAAGCTGTCCCTCAGCATAAAATAGCATCCATGTGCAAAGCGTCCATAAAAATAGCATCCCACAAGGCAATTTGGGCCTATCAGCGCATCCAATAAGGACTGCAATGCATCCAAATGGCCTATAAATCATCCACTGCAACCCAATGCACACCACGAATGAGCGCACACTACTCAAACTGCAACGAGAGTGATCTACATAAGGTATGCTCAAGAAATCATAGTCCCACGGTAATGACCGCTACTGAAAATAGAACCTGAGATGCCTTAAAACATGGGCGCCATTGCATAATCAGACTCAGCAAGAAAATCTGCAAATATCTCTCTTCTGCCGGAACTCCAAAATCCCAACCGATGAGTGAGAAATGGGAGTCAACACTTATCCACTGCCATGTGGCATAAATCTAAGGTTTCAAAACCTTAGAATGAAAAATGCATAACAGAGAGACGAAATCGAATACACAGAGATCTATAACTCTGAAAATCCTCCACCGAATCGCGTAAGAACTGACAGGTAGGGGTTTTTGGGCGTTCGGAACGCAATGGGACAGACGGTTTTGGAAACCGTGGTCTCAATCATTGGTCCAACACACGGACTGAAAAACGTTTTTGGAAACAGAGCTGTTTGTAAACTCCACCGGAGTGCGAATGATGAGCAACATAGAAGTTTTAGGACCTCCTAAGTCCACCGGAACTGACAGATCTGCAAATGGTTTCTCCAAACTTGAGTTACAACACCCGGGCAGAAAAACGCAGAAACTGACACAGTGAGTGAGAAAGCCAATGAAATGATCCCAGATTCAAGAATGAAGGTGTTTCCAAGCTCCTGAAGTGAAGTGGACACCAAAAGCAAGCAATAGTTGCCTCTACAAGTCAATACGAAGTCTCTGTCATCGAACGGAACAGGGAAAAGCTCAAAAAACGACTTTTTCTTTGAAAACACTTAACAAGCTCTCAAAACCACTTCGCAAAACCAAAGTGACTTTTCCAAAGGTTCCTCCAAGGTCTCTACACACTCGGATGCAAGTAAAGTCACCCACAAAGCTTCCCACAGAGCTTCTCCTTCCTCCCACAGAGCTGCTGAGCTTCCGAGCATTCATGTATACTTAGCTAGATCAACCTGGCTCTGATACTAGTTGAGAGAGTGCTCGAGTGCTCTCAATGGAAGCAAGAACGGAAGAGGGAGAGAGAGAAACAGAGAGCCACACAAGTTTTGGTGGGTGCAAAACACCCTAGTCTTCTTTTTCATTCATTTATATATGTGTTTGAGTATTGTACATAACCGGGGTAAAGGCACAGTGACCTTTAACCCGCACACCTATCCAATTTCTTGAACATATGTCACCAACCTCAGCCCCTACCACCTTCGCCCTTGGTGACTAGCCACCCATTGAGCAAATCATCGACCCCTTCTACTAGCCGCGCGAGAACTTGCATATTCTTAAAAGATGCAACTCCAAAAGGGTGTGGAGTTTGATAGGTCCACCACCTCTTGGCATGCATCCATGGGTCCCACCCTTCCAGATCACAGGTTAGGGGCTGGGTGCTTGCTGTCTTACCTTGAGACCTCCCACCTTTCCGATATTTGATTATCGGGACGAGGTTTCTTTTAGGTGGCTTTTGATTCTCGTGGAGCTACGAGCACAGTGCTTAAGGCTAGCCCCTTGGCTCTTGGCTCCAGGAGGATTTTCTTTTCACCTTTCATGTTAGGTTTTGACCCTAGAGAGGATGGTAGACGGGTCACGTCACATTTCATCAGATTCCTCAACCTTTCTTAGTTTTATCATTAACTACTTATTGCTGCAATTTGAGCTTCTTTCGGACTGGTCACAAAGATCCCTCCCTCCCTAGTGTACCCTTCTCTATAGCGGAGGTGATCACCTCCGATGGGGTTCCCACTGTTAAGACCATCGTGTCTGACTCTAACGTCTCAAATGACCTCATTATACTCTAGTGGCCCAAGAGAGTTAAGATTGTGGGCAAACAAGATCAGCGCCGGATTTGTAGGACCTTTGGGAATTTTGCCAGAGATCGCCTAAAGAAGAAGAAAAGACCTACAAGGGATGGAATCCCACTAGAGCTCCTCATTGGGAGAATTTCTAGATTTCTGTTGACTTATAATTTGGGAAGAGACTCTCCTTAGGAATAGAGAACTCACTCTTTTATTTTAGATTTCTATAGTGGAGCTCCAGATTCGGGGCAGCCCTTCCTTTCCCTCATTGTCTTTCTATTGAGGAGTCCATTCAACATTGTCTGTGGGATTATAGACATGCGAGTTTTGGAAAGGAATTTCTAGCCTTTTGAGCACTTTTATTCCTATCCCCTTCTTCATGACATGGGGTTTGGTGGCTTGGCTCTCTGTTTCAGGGGCTCGGGTTTTTTATTCTTGGGTCCTTTCGATTCGATGACACTTAGTTGATTCATGCTCTCTAGATGATGTTCCCCACTTTACTTACAAACCTGCATATGACTCTTGTGCTTTTTGGGAGATTTTGGCAAGCATTTCAGCGTTGCATATTTGGAGATCTAGATGCACAGAGGCATTGGATGGCTCCTAGATCCACCCTTCACACACATTGCTAGTATTTGGATAGATACTATATACACTTTGATGGCCATTCTTCCTGGGCGGCTTCTGCCAGGAACACTGTTTTCCTCAGGGATTGGGGTAGCTCCCTCTTTTCACTTGGAGTACATAGCAGGGTTGAGGTGGCACTTTCAGTCTCAACCTTTGTGCTTTTATAGCTCTCTACGATGAGAACGTTATTTGCCCACTCAGGGTGTTTTGTTTCTCATTGCTTACATGATGTATTTCTGCCATGAGCTGTGCTCTTTGAGAATTTTTAATACTTAATAGAAATCTTTTCATTGGAAAAAATATTTATACATATGTGCAATAAACTTAGGATCTCTATTACTAACTCTTTCAGCCAAAAAGAGATAACATATATTTTTAGTGGATGAAAATCCTGTGGTAAGATACCACTCATGAAGGTTGAACAAATGAAAACCTGGATAAGAACCAGGACTGTGGCTGGAAATCTCACATGAAGCTATGATGGTTTGAGAGAAGAAAGGAAAAACCGTCCTCGTAGTCGAAGCAGACCTAGAAGAACTTTACATCCTATACCAAATGTCTATGAGAGTGTGCACAGATCTGTATCAATAGCCCTCTACATTTGCATCTCCAAACATGCCAAGCATTGATACTTGCTACTACATTCTCCCAGCAAGTGTCGATTGACGTATGTGTAGTCCTATATTGAGAAGAAGGGACAGCCTAAAGTCCACAAAACTCTACACGTTGGGGTTGCACCGAGATAGCCTAAGTGGAGTCTTGACTTGCATAAAAGATTCATGGCTCAGTAAGGGAAAGCAGGCACACTCGGCCTCGTTAACAAATCCGATCACACTCGGCCTCGTTAACAAATCCGATCGTACAGTGATATCAACCTTAAGTTTATGCCAAGAGAATGTTCTTTTGACTTAGGACTTCCATGATGAATCAAGATGAAACATCTCGTATCTCTCACCTCAAACAAACCATTGTCTTTTTTTTTTTCAATGAAAAGACTTATATTAAGTATGAAAAAGATCCCAAGAGCAATGCTCATGGAAAAAGCACATCATGCATAGCATGAAAAACAAAATACTTTGAGCGGGTCAAGAACCTACTTATCAAGAAGAGCCAATAAAACACCAAGGTTGAGGCTGAAAATGCCACCTCAAACTTGTGGTAGGCTATGAGAAAAAAGAGGAGGTAAATTTCTTTCCAATCACATTTTTGGGTCTCCTTCTTCCTAGAAACTAGGGAAGGAACATGCATTTAATTTTTAAATTCATTCCCCCTGCTTGTAGTTGGACATATCGTCATGCCCTTTAGAGCACGATGGATTTTACTTTGTTTTGGTGTGGATGTAATGTTAGTATTCTCAACATTTATGCCCCAAAAGTAGAGATTTGCGGAAGGAACTACTTTCATCGGCCCCAATTGCAGGTTCGTGGATTATTGGAGGTGACTTCAAAATGGTGGAGTTGACTTGAAAGGTGGCATCCACTCTGTTGATCTTCGGATACTTTCTTTTCCAATTCACTTGGCAAAGATTCTTGGATTGATGATGCTTTTCATAGTTTGCCTCTCTCCTATTTTCATGGTCGAATAGGAGACGTCAAATGCCATCCATGCATGCATTGACAGCTTTTATGTTGATGATTAGGCATTAGGTAAAGGTGGCTCGATTTGCATTTCTCTAGGGGTTCCCACTTCGAATCACTTTCCTCGTTTTTCTAGTGTCAGGATTCTAGATGCTATGGATGCAGAGGAGGGCCTTATAGAGGCTGTGTTATAGATTTGGGTTTCTGTTGCAAGGCAGGGTGCATTCTCCTTCACCTATGGCATTATCCCTCTCGTATATTAGTGTTTTTTAATCACTCTATTGCTAGTACCTGGAGACATGAATTTTCAGACAGGAGATTGGCCTTCGCTAGCAGTTAGCAGCCCTACAGAGAAAAGAGCAGAAGCAGCTTACAAATGATTGGGTTCAGGAGCATCTTGCTGGAGCATGGCCTCATCAACATATTGTTTTTGATCGGAGAGTGGAGCATGCCTTTCATCCACGAGAGTCATTTTGGACTCAGATGGGAGGAAGAGTCAATAAACACTTCTTCTCTACTCTTTGCCCGAGATAGTATGGAGAAAGTGTTTGTCAACTACTTGACTTTGACAGGGTTTATAGTCAGATCATTATGCCGTCTTATGTATTGCTTTCGATTTTTATGCTCTCTTCTTTGTGTATTTCTTGACATGCCTACTAGAGATGATGCGAGACATTGAGTTTGGCAAGCTTTTCAACCATTGAGAGTATTACTTGATGCACCTTTTACCAACCTGGAATTCAAGATTGTGCTCGTTGTCCTTGCTATGTGTGATGGGGTTTATGGCTTTCAACCTTATGAGTGACTATCATGAGATTGAAACTGCACTATGTTGTGTTTTTAGCGGATGAGTTTGGGCATGTTCCTGGACTCATCTAGGTATATGCTTCTGCCGTATTAGCGGAGATGCAAATTTCACCTTGTGAAGTTTTCGTCCATGTTAGGGCCTATTGGTTTTGCGATAATTCTTTCTATCTTAAGTGGTGCGTTGCCCTATCAGCTAGATTTAGATGCTCGTTTGGGAAAGACTAAAATGAAATGGTCTAGTCTTCACAAGCAGTTGTAGCTTGAATGAAGAGATTTTGGACTACCTTTTGATTAGCCTTCTCCTTCAATGGTAGCTTTCATCATGGCTGAGTCTGCCCTTCACCTCCGGAATGCCGACAGAAACTTAGTATGAAGACTTTGTATAAATGGATGCTCAAGTATGTGTGGGTGTGTGGATTTGTATGTGTGAGATATGTTTATTCTTTGGTCTACACCCATTGTTGGGCGACATCAGTGGGGATGTCTTAGTAGCTAGTTCTTGCTATGCGTGATGGGGTTTATGGTTTTCAACCTTATGAGTGACTATCATGAGATTGAAATTGCGCTATGTTGTGTTTTTAGAGTTTTTAGAGGATGAGTTTGGGCATGTGAGTTTGGGCATGTTCCTGGACTCATCTAGGTTTGTGCCTTTGTCCTTCACAAGGGCAAGTGTCCTAGCTCTAATGGTTTGACATCTCTTTCATTTCTTTCTGGGACATTATTGGGGACCATGTTCCTTCAGCCTTGCATGGGCTTCAGGAATGTGTTGCTATGCCTGATTCAATTAGGGAGGGTCTCATTCATCTTATCAAGTGCATAAATTTGGTTGCCCAACCTTCTATAAGTTATTGGCAAAAACTATTAGTTTGCGTTTGCAGCCTTTTCTCCGTGATCCTATTCATGATATGCAGATGGGTTTCGTGCATGGCCGAAGCATTTTTAATAACATTTCTTCATTTTGGGAGGCTTTGAAGTGGGCTGTATAGAGCATCCATGGTTTATCCACTCTACTCATGGATTTCAAGAAAGCCTATGAGAGGGTAGATTGGGGTTTCTTGGAGGGTACCCTTCTAAAATTTGGTTTTTCAGATGCATGGATCAAAGGGCCTCTGCATTGTACAAATCAGCCCATAGCCAAGTGCTTATCAGAGGGGTGAGAGAGAGAGATTTCAGATTTCCAGATCAGTTTGACAGGGATGCCTTGCCCTTTCTTGTACTTTTGCGGCTGAGCCAAATCAATCCACCCACCAACGATGCCTTGCCCCTTTCTTGTAATCATTCATGGTTGGATCCATGAGTATATTTGTTTAGATCTTGAGCTGACATTATTGGGCTGAGACTTCCCCTAAGGATGATGAGGAGCTCTTGGGTAGTGAGCTTGTTAATCATTTGTGGATGCCACTTCCAAGAGTCTCGCATCTTTTAGGACAGCCTTGGATTTATTTTCATTTGGATTCAGAGAGGCGTCTCTATAAGATATTTGGGCTACCAAGTCAGCATGGGGATCTCCTTTGCAGCAATGTGCTCTTGTGTCGAAGAGTATCAAGATCAAACTCCTTTTTGGAGTTCATCTAGACTTGACATCACACTGAGATTGGTAGTTGTCAACCAGGTACTACTGGCCATAGCCTAGTTTATTTTGTTCTTGTTGGTGCCACTCTAGGGAATGCATCACTCAGCTCAAAAGGCCAATACATAATTTCTTCTAGAGTGGACTTGAGTGCTCTATAGATACCAGAGTCAAACTGGCTTGGGAGATCCCCATGCAAGAAGCGGGCCTCAACATCATTGATCCAGATTCGCAATGCAGGGCCCAAGCATTTCAATGCAGCATATATGGAGATCCTGATGCACACATGCACTTGATGGCCCAAGTCCACCCATCTCACATGTCTAGTATTTGGATGGACATTGTACACACTTTGATGACCATTCAATTGAGCATGCAAGGTCTTCCGGGCCCACCTCTGCCAATATGACTATCTTCCTAAGGGAGGGGCCTTTTTCTTGAAGACTACCGTAGGTTTGAAGTGGCATTTTCAGCCTCAACCTTTCAGCTTTACATGCTCTTCTTGATGAGCAGATTTTTTACCTACTCAGGGTATTTTGTTTTTCATCATCAATTCACCATTGGGGTGATTGGTGGTTAGGATTAGTTGAGTGGTAGTGAGACCTGAGGTCCTAGGCAAACCACCTATGACATTATGTCATTGGTAGGTGGCTAGGGATTTTTGAGGAGCCATGCACTCGCCACTCCACACTCTGGGGCAGCCAAAATTAGATGTTGTATTGCATCCATTAATTGTGTTAATGCATTCTAATTGAGCACGCTTGTCAATGCTACATGGGAGGCTTGGACCCTGACCCTTTTGAGAGGTCGAAAGATGGCTGTACCTCACACCATCTCAGCTCCTCTCAGCTTGTGCTATGTATGTGGATGCATTGTGTTTTGTAGTTGAGTTGCTGCATTTCAGTTTTGAGCATGTGTCCAACGATTGCCATTCCATTGCAGAAATTATGTTTTGTGTGTACATGTTTTCTTGTACGTTGCATTTGTTGTAATTAGTAGGTTTGCTCAGTTCTTTTTAATGCCTATAATATTTAAATGGTTTCTGCTTCAAAATCTTTGCATTTCTCATACATAATGCTTCCTGCAGCAAGAAAGAATAGGAACGATTGTTCCCTTAGTATCATGTTCCATTGTAAGAAAAGTTCAAATATAAACTTTATTTCGTGCAGATTGGAGCAGGGAAGTCATCTTTGTTACAAGCTATCCTAGGGGAGATCCGTTGCCTGCAAGGAAAAATGTCAAGGCATGGTATTGTTGGATATGTGTCCCAGGTATTTGGCTTGTGAAAAATTTCAAGAGCAATAGTTTAGTGGATATATAAGAAAAGAATAGTAAACAAGCTAAGTCTACAATTGTGCCTATGTGTAGACTCCATGGATTCAGTCTGGAACTATACGTGAGAACATCTTGTTTGGGAACGCATATCACAAGGAACGGTAAACCTTGAAAATAAAGTTCAAAGTCACCAGCTTTGCATGTTAAGACTTATATTTGGAAAACATCGTATATGTTAAACTCAATTTTTTTTTTGGGGTGCCTAGCTATACAAGCGTTCTTTCTGCTTGTGCACTTGATGTCGATGTGGAAAGGATGAGGGGAAATGATCTATGTATGGTGGGAGAACAAGGATTCAACCTCTCTGGTGGTCAAAGGGCTCGTTTAGCTCTTGCTAGGTGATTTCTAGTTCATTGCAACTTTACTAGTTATCTTTGACATGGAAGGAAGGCTTGATTGTGCATATAGCTTTACATATAGTAGTGGTAAAAATTCCTGATCAAGATCTCTACTTAGATTATTTTTGAGATAGAAAGGGGTGACTAGTCATTTCCATTTCCATGCTCTTTCTTGATGCCAATAAAAATCAATTTATGTTAAATCCGTATTTGATTTCGGTACTACAAAACTTGTACAAAGAGCACTTGATTATATTGAGCAACTTCTATGGAGAGCTACAATGTCATTATATCCGGACTGCAAAAACTCTCTTTCAAGCTGATTGTATGAGCATTGATGCATATAGTATCATTGTCTCAGACAATACTAATCAGCAAGCCAATAGGTGGTCTATTCCACTTGGTTTTGCAGTGAATATGGTGGTGTGCATAGTGGATGATTAGATTATCATATTAGAAGTTAATTAGCCTTCTAAGGGCTCTATTATATTTGTTTTTTATGCAAGAAGGAACTTTGTATCAATGCTTGTTAAAAACAAAACCATACAATTCGTCTATCCCAATGACACCAACCGGAAAAAAAAACCCTCAAGCCTGGCAAAGGTCAACCTGCCTCTTGGGAACCCAACTCACTGCCTAGGGTATCTTAGGGATAGGGATCCCTCGCGGCATGAGAATGTGAAAAACTTCCCTCTAGCCATGCCTTGTAGAAACACTCCCACCTTTTCTATGGTCTCTCTGGAGTCTGATGCCCAACACTCCCAAGTGGCGCACATAGTATAGATGATATCTTGCCCTATAGCAACCAGAGTCGCTGTGAGTGGAACACGATGTCCTCCCATCACTAGGCTGCAACGCGCGACCCATACGTTCCATGCCGTGGTGCTGGCCACTATCTCCAAGGCACCGTCTTCTAGAGCCAAGAGAGGACGGGATCAGGGCTGGAGGTCGCCTCATGTTGCTTGATCTGATGTATGCAGAGAGACCTCATGAATGTGGACCGCATGACCCGCCGTCATCAAGTCCCAGTGTTGCATCCGGGCCACAATCTGGAGAGATCCTAGTTAGATCCTCTGGTGCTCAGGTAGCCCCAAAGGCAGTCAAGGATCATCTCTAGGACACCATCCAAGCAAGAATGACAACACCCATCCACCCACATCTACTCCAGCCACGGGACTATGGGTAAGCCCCCATGATTTGTCAACTAGAAGTGTGAGATCTTTTGTGGTCGAAGGTTGAACGTCCGGAAGTGGGAGCATATAGTATCATTGTCTCAGACAATACTAATCAGCAAGCCAATAGGTGGTCTATTCCACTTGGTTTTGCAGTGAATATGGTGGTGTGCATAGTGGATGATTAGATTATCATATTAGAAGTTAATTAGCCTTCTAAGGGCTCTATTATATTTGTTTTTTATGCAAGAAGGAACTTTCTATCAATGCTTGTTAAAAACAAAACCACACAATTCGTCTATCCCAATGACACCAACCGAAAAAAAAACCCTCAAGCCTGGCAAAGGTCAATCTGCCTCTTGGGAACCCAACTCACTGCCTAGGGTATCTTAGGGATAGGGATCCCTCGCGGCATGAGAATGTGAAAAACTTCCCTCTAGCCATGCCTTGCAGAAACACTCCCACCTTTTCTATGGTCTCTCTAGAGTCTGATGCCCAACACTCCCAAGTGGCGCACATAGTATAGATGATATCTTGCCCTATAGCAACCAGAGTCACTGTCAGTGGAACACGATGTCCTCCCATCACTAGGCTGCAACGCGCGACCCATACGTTCCATGCCGTGGTGCTGGCCACTATCTCCAAGGCACCGTCTTCTAGAGCCAAGAGAGGACGGGATCAGGGCTGGAGGTCACCTCATGTTGCTTGATCTGATATATGCAGAGAGACCTCATGAATGTGGACCGCATGACCCGCCGTCATCAAGTCCCAGTGTTGCATCCGGGCCACAATCTGGAGAGATCCTAGTTAGATCCTCTGGTGCTCAGGTAGCCCCAAAGGCAGTCAAGGATCATCTCTAGGACACCATCCAAGCAAGAATGACAACACCCATCCACCCACATCTACTCCAACCACGGGACTATGGGTAAGCCCCCATGATTTGTCAACTAGAAGTGTGAGATCTTTTGTGGTCGAAGGTTGAACGTCCGGAAGTGGGAGCGAAGCTCCTGGGATACTTGCCGCTCTACCCAATTTCTCTCTTTCGAAGGGGTCCAGGCGGATGCCTCCATCTGTAGTTATCATCCTATCCAAGTCATGTAGGAGGAGGGTATCTCCTCTACTCTCTTTGTATGGTCTACTCGGGACGGTCTCTCCTGGGTCTCACTCGGTCCTCCCATGTCATGTGCTGGAGTCCCCTGTCACGTGCTAGAGGAGTCCCCTAGCCCCCACCTTGTAGAAGCTGGCCCGATTGCTATTGCTTCATCATAACCTGAGGGACCCCTGTTCTGGAGAATTGCCCCCAACCATCTGCCGTCTGTCCAAATCTACAGGCCTCCCCTTCCCTATTCCCTACCCAGCCTCTTCCCTCCTCTTCTTCCCCTCCCCTAGTCCCTACCCAGCTTCTTCCCACCTCTCCCCACCGACCCTCCCTTTCAGCCCCTTCCTCCCCTAGTGTAGGCTCTTCTTCCGTCCCTGACTCCCTACTTCCTTCTACCGGATCTCTCTCTTCAGGACCTCCATTTTCTGCACCCCTCCTTTACTCACCTTCTTACCCTCTTACCCCCTCATCCTTGTACCCCCTCTCCCCTTCACCCTCCACAGCGGAAGCAGTCCTGGCAGATAATCTGCGCTTGAGAGATTTAGTTATGCAGTGCATGGAGACTTGCAGACTTCAGGGCGCTGCGATTCAGTCTCTCACAGCACAGATACACACACTGACTGATCAGCTATCGACAGTTGAGAGTCATAGATCTGATCAGGACTCCCATATTCGCCAGCTTCATACCAGAGATATTGATCGGGACATCCAGTTACGGACACATGCTGAGCGCATAGTGCAGCTGGAGGCACGCATTCAGGAGCATGTTGTGGCATGCGATGATCGCCTCCAGCAGCTGCATGTAGCTCCTCCAGCTAGTGCAGCAGTTGAGGAGAGGTTGGCCACACTGCAGACAGAGGTACAGAGTGAGTGGACGTTGTGCGTAGAGCCCCACAGGCCTAGCAGACCACAGTCTTTGAGACTATTGCCGAGAGTCAGCGGCGAGCTCAGAAGGCCCTCAACATCCGCATCCGCGGAGTTGAGCGATCAGATACGAGATCAGCCATGGATCAAGCGACAGACTTCATATCTGGGACACTCGGAGTTCAGGATCATGGCATAGTAGCTGCATATCGAGTGGGCCGGGATCCAGCACGGCACCAGCCACTTATCATCAGATTCAGAGATGCTGAGGCCCGCCTCGCAGTATTACGAAGGAGATCCAGATTGAGGGACCATCCACAGATTCACATGGATGAGGACCTTACAGCTCTTCAGTGGGAGGAGCATAGACGTCTCATTGCACAGAGGGATGTTGCCCGTCGTGAGGGCAAGTGGGCCGTGATCAGAGAGGGCAGACTTTTGATAGGAGCTATGCGATCTAGACCGGCTGGAGCCCACAGTTGACGACACGAGGCCTATGGGACACGTAGCCTGCCAGATAGCTTGAGTTTCGCAGTTTGGAACTGTAATGGTTCCCTCACAGCTCAGCCTGGCAACTTACGAGAGGCCTTTTTTGATCAGGACATCGTCTTCTTTACAGAGACCCATGAGAGCCCAGAGAGAGGCTTGCCACAGGTGACAGGGTATGCCTGGGAGTCTATCTTTTGATAGCAGACTAGACGATCAGGAGGAGTCAGAGGATCTGGCGGTGTGGCAGTTCTTTATAGAGAGCATCTCAGATCGATACTCACAGTCATGAGGAGAGACCATCGGGCCAGATATCTTTGGGTACGGATCAGGAGACCCCCCCTGAGAGACTTGTTTATTGTAGTATGCTACTTTCCCCCGAGACAGTCTCGTTATGCCTCAGATGGACCAGGACAGTCACCTTTTGAGGATTTGTCAGCCGATGTATTGGAGTACTCACGCCGCGGAGAGGTCATCCTTTTAGGAGACTTCAACGCGAGGACATCAGACAGACAGGCAGAGATTTTGGACTTTGCTGAGGATCCAGTCTTAGTTCCAGCTGCCCCAGATGAGAGTTTTCCACGCTTATCTTCAGATAGAGGGGTAGAGGTGACAGATCAGGGACATCGCCTATTGGAGCTTCTCTCATCGCACGGCATGGTCATTTATAATGGACTTCGACAGTGGCCGCATTCATCCACAGCCACATGTTTTCCCTTCGCGGGTGGTGGTACGAGCGTCATTGATTACGTCTTGGGTCCCCCGACTTTAATCCCTTTTGTACATAACCTCACAGTCGACCCTTTTATGCCTTAAGCCGATCATGCACGTCTGCACTTTATTCTTACCCAGATTCCTCATGCCCCCCCTTCTAGACATCATGAGCATCAGCCATACTATGAGGTTCATTTTGACCACCAGTTTGATGATATTTATAGCCAGCACCTGAGTGGTCTTCTCCGTCCGCACCTTCTCGATGCCCTACCCTCCACACAGGATCGGTGGGACCTTGTACATACCTCCATCATCTCGGCAGCCCACAAGTCCTTCCCCGTCACTTGCCACACATCCAGTCCTCCACCAGTCGGTCTTGTGCCTTGTAATGGATGGTATGATGAGGAGTGTAAAGAACTCCGCAGGAAGCTTCGCCTTGAGACATAGGAGAAGTCTCCCCTCCTCATTGAGACCAAGAAGAGTTACAAGCGTTCGGTGCGACGCAAAAAGTGCCAATTTCTAGCCCGGAATGAGGAGGAGCTGAGAAGTTTACTTTTCAGCTGTGATTCCAAGGAATTCTGGAAGAAATTCCTTCGCTTGAAATCTCAAACTCCTCTTACAGACCCGCAGGTTTGGCTTGCCTATACTTCCACTTTATATGATATTCCAGACCAGCCACAGATCGACTTATCCCATGTGCCTAGACCCACCTCCTCTGCCTTATTCTCATCCAATAATGTCCGAGCAGCAGCTCATCGTTTGAAGACTGGGAGAGCTAAGGACCATGATGGATTGCAAGCGGAGTATGTAATCCATGGGATTGATGCCTTAGCTACAGTCCTCTCCCGTCTTTTTAACGAGTCCATTTGTACAGGTCTTCCACCTAGTTGGCTAGAAAATACTATAGTACCCATACACAAGTCGGGGGATCCTTTGGAGGCGTCGAACTATAGGACCATTATGATTGGCCATGTCATGGCCAAGATTTATGCGACCATTCTAGAAGGACATATAAATGACCATGCCGAGGCGACAGGCATGAGAGCTAGAGGGCAGGCAGGATTTCGTGCAGAGCACTCGACTCTAGATCATATCTTCACACTCAGGGCTTTGATTGAGGAGGCGAAGTCACGTAAGCAACGGCTCTATTGTTGCTTCGTGGACTTCAGAAAGGCATTTGACACTGTGCCGTGTTTCAGACTCTTCCAGCGACTTCGTGACTTGGGATTCAATGGGGAGATTCAATGGGCGATCATGGCCTTGTATGAGAGAGTCACAGGTAGAGTCAGGACACGGGCGGGGCTGTCGGGGGAAGTACGCGGTACGATAGGGGTGAAGCAGGGGTGTCCTTTGTCTCCGACACTCTTTGGTCTCTATATCAATGAGTTAGAGATGTACATACAGACGATGGGTGGTACAGGTTCTTTACTGGCAGGATCCACGATACCGATTCTCCTCTATGCAGATGACGTGGTTCTTATTTCTTCCTCCCAGCAGGGTTTACAGGCACATCTCCATGCACTCCACAGCTTTTGTCAGGACAGAGGGTTTTCTGTAAACCTTGGGAAGACCAAAGTCATGGTCTTCAACACGTCATACTAGGTTTATAGGAGAGGCGAGTTCTCTTTCACATTTGATGGGCAGGAGGTGGAGCTAGTCAGGGAGTATACATATTTGGGTGCCACATTTAGAGGTCCAGTCTTCACCATGACGCATGCAGCACGAGATAGGATCAGTAGAGGGTATGCCGCCTTGGCTCTTCTCGAGAGGCAGTGTGCACAGTCACATTTTCAGCATCCCGACACGAAGTCCTTACTTTTCGATACGCTGGTGAGACCTGCAGTCATGTATGCTAGCCCCTTTTGGGCAGGAGATCTCAGTGTTGCAGATTGGAGACGAGTAGAGAGGTTACAGATCATCATGTTCTCCAGATTGATCAGAGCGAAGCCCACGGTACCGCATCAGATTACGTTCGCAGAGTTCGGAGCTACACCCCTAGCGCTAGATGCAGCATTTCAGTCAGTTACATACTTGCATAGGATCAGGGCGCTCGGAGACTCAGCAGCAGGCAGAGCACGATTACCGTGGCTAGCACTGACATCCTCGCAGATGTTAGTGGAGAGAGGTCATACTTTTTGTTGGTACCACACACTCTCCACATGGCTCACCTCGCTGGGCTTGGATATGGATAGGCTGCCACCATTTCGATACAGCATAGATGCCCCTCGCCTCCCTCTTACTCGACATGAGCTCAGCCAGGTTATCAGGGCAGATTTGTTGCAGCTACACACGTTTCGCACTTGGGTTCATCCCACGGAGCTTCCTACGAAGATGGCCACATATCGTGACCATTTTCTCAGGATTTCAGAGGATGGCTTCATCATATCCCCAGGATATATCGGCGTTCATATGTCGCACTCACTCAGGATTGCCTTGGGCCAGCTCAGGGTATCTTCCCACAGATTAGACGTTGAGGCTGGCAGGATGCGTCGTACAGCTACCGGACATAGACCCAGGTGAGAGACTAGGATATGCCCTTGTTGCACTATGGGGGAGGTGGAGACTGAGGAGCACTTTGTTTGCAGATGCCCTTTATATTATGAGATCCGTGGCAGATTTCACTGTTTATTTGGGCACAGATTTGGACCTCTCTCTCGGATTATGGAGTATGAGGATCAGTATTGCTTAGCGTTGTTCATCAGGGAGATCACCAGATACAGAGAGAGATTCCTCAGAGAGCACCGTCGCATCCCTGCCAGAGACCTGGTTATTCATGAGGAGCAGGACGAGGCGCAGGACCATGAGCACAGAGATAGCCCATCTTGCCAGAGAGCACCGATGGTTCCACCCCGAGGATGTACATATGACATGATCCGGCAGCACCGAAGGATGATCTTACACAGAGGCCGTACCCGTCGCTTTATTTCTAGACGACGGAGGATGATGGCAGATTTTCGGAGGAGATTGCTCCATGGAGACTTGGCACCGCCAGCAGCCCATTTGACACTTGCCCAGATCTTCACACTCATGGCAGGAGGCATGGTCGATGGCCATGACTTCCATCATTTCTTTGGATCACAGACCCCTTAGGGAAGACGATGTTCCTCATATTTCATATTTTACATTTTGTATCTAGGCATTTTTGGTACTCTATTTCATTTCATTTTGTATCTAGGATTTTTGTAGCCATTTTTGGCATCTTAGCGGTATTACGATGAGGCCACCTAGTTGGCGCATCGTTGATGATGTATTTTCCTTTCGGATGATTTTGTGTCCCATAGGCCATGTATGGCCTTCCGTGGACCTTTAATAAAATTTCTTTCTTTCTTTCTTTCTGGTATGGTTGTGTGTCTCTCTCTCATCTAAAGTCCAAATCTCCTTGGATGTGGGAGAGAGCCTTGTGTCATGCCTGGTTCGGTGGGAGTCCTGCTCTAGGCCTTGAGGCAGCTGGCTCGCCCATTGTCCCACTGAGCCCGCCGACCTATATGTGTCCACTGTCCAAGCATGCATCCTTTCCTGAGCTTGAACCTTGGGTGCCAAATCCGTGGCTGGTGCTCAAACTCCTCTTTGCAATGGGGAGGGGCCCGTATAAGTCCTCCTACCAGCCTCTTCCATACCCTAAAAAGACTCCTCATCAATGGGGATCCCTTCCCCATGAGAGGGATCTCTGAGGAAAGCCATTGATGTGACTCTTGCAACCACTGACGGCCTGTGCGTGGGGTGTTCCTGAGAAGCCCCCTATGTAAAAGAAGCTTCCAAGACTCTACACCTAGGTGAGGCCTCGAACGACTAACTTGCCCAAGAGGGCTCTGCTCTGCATCTTCGGATCGATGATGCCCACGCCTCCTCTAGCCTGTGGGGCATGATTACCGTTTGCCAAGCAATCCGGGCCCTGGTCTTCCTTGTGCCATCCGAACCAGCCCAAAGGACATTGTGCTTGAGCTGACCCATGCAGTCCTTACGAAAACTCCAGCAGGAAGCTATATACCAGGCCGTGGCTTAAAGAGCCTGATTGGCTACATGGGCTCTTCTTGCTAAAAAGAGTTTGGTTGAGCTCCCAATACAAGAGCTTCCGTTGGATGCTCTCTAGTATCGGGGGCGATCTCCTATGCTACTGAATTGTCAATCCCTACCTGACAACCCAAGTAGCTTGTTGTCTGTCCTCGTGGATCTAGACTCATAGCGGCTCAATGACCATTATGAGTGCGTGAGGCTTGACCTTCGGGCCACGAAGGTCCAACGAGCTAAGTTCTTATTCCTCCCGCGCGAGATGGGTGCAGTGGAGACAGGATGACCAGATAGTTCTTTCAAACCACGGCGTCCAGTTCAGCAGGGACTTAGCTTTAGCCCCTGCGGGATGCACAGGGTCGGATGCGCATCGATCCTCAATAGATCCCTGAGATGACCACGGATTTCGATTGATAGCTATCCCAATCTGAGGAGGAGACTCCCATAGGTCTCTTAGCCCGGGAGGCAGTTTGGGATCAGGTTCAAGTAGTGGTTCCGTCGAGTCTGTGTAGGCAGTTAGAGGCACCGTTCACGGATGAGGAGCTGTAGGTGTCCTTCAAGGCCCTCTCCCCCCCAGAAGTGCTTGGAGGAGGACACCTTGAGTCCATTCTTCTTTCGGAGCTATGCCTTACCTTCCTCCTGTGGTTCCTTTCACTCTGCTTTGTTCGTTTTTTAAATTTCTTTCCAACTCTGGTCCACTTCCCCTTGGATGGTTCAACGGATCTAGGACTCTTGCTGCTAATGCTGGTGCAGCTATTGATGTGCATAGTGGGGTCTCTCTGCCTGTGGCATCCTTTGTTATCCTGGATGCTCTCCTATGGGGGAGGGGGAGGGGCTTGTTGCTGATCTCTTGGGCAGCGCGCAGCTATAGGAGAAAGACTCCCCTACCATAGATGGCCACATCTTGGATATGGTTACCTCCCAGTGCTAAGCTCGCTTGGATCCACAGTCATGAACCTATCGCTCGTAGGAGTAAGGCCCATGATTCTGCCTACCACTGCTATATCCTGCAGTGATTGAATTGCTTTTTCCACCTGCTGCTTATCTTTCGGTGAGAGAAGGACCTGGACGATAGTGGGATTCGACGGTGTTGCCATGACAGCCCCATTGGCTAGACTAGGGTCACCACCAAGAAACTTGTGCTCCAAGATTATGCAAAAAACCACCTGTTGTTGCAGGAAAGGAAGGGGAAAGAAAGAGGGCAGAAGAGGCGAGCACCACCATGCCGGGGAGAACCACCAGGAGGCTGAAGACTTTTCCAAACACCTGAAGGCCTTCTAAAGCGAGCTTCTGATGAATGAGAACTTTGAACAGCCCGAGGCTTTTCTCGAAGCACCTCTGCAAGGGAATGGTAGCCTCAAAGGGGCTGAACTCCACCTAAGGGGACTCCTACCAGCTCGCGGTTAGGAGGCCTGAGCAGCTGGCCTTAGGGCCCAGGTGCTCTTGGAAACCAGCCCAGCCAGCAAGGGCTGAGCCTGGACAGCGCAGGCTGCCTATGCAGCTAGGCGCAAAGCAAGGCACTGCCTAGGTGCTCCCTATTTGCTGCCCAAGAGCTGCACAAAAAACTAGGGGGGGCGCGAACAGGGAGGTGAAGGAGAGACGGAAGGGATGGAGGAGTTGTCGAAGCAAGAGGTGAAGGGGGGGTGTGAAGGAGGAGGTGGATGCAGCTCATCAATCCTTAAGGGGTTTATTACATGCTCATGCATATTGTAGATAGATGTACAGTCCTCGTGTGTCACGTTGGGCTCATCCCTGTTATCACTGAATATTTTACTTTTATGGGGTTTCGGTCTCATGCTACAAGATCAAGGGAGATGCTACTTGATCTAGCTAGCAAGGGTACATGACTTTGAGCATCTTGTGGAGTCCTAGAGTGCATGCAGGTAGGGAGGTCCTGTGCGCTTGATATTTGGGAGCTCATTAGCCAAGTAGCTATTGATCTTAGAGAGGTTATGAGGTCATACAGGAGGCATGCATCATCATTGGGCATGATGGGAAGGAGCCATAGGGATTTCCCACCATAGGTAGCTCCATTGACTGCATCATCTTGAGCGTAGTGCACAAACTTGTCTCTTTTGTCGAGAAAAATGGTATAGAGCTCAACAAGCTCTCAATAGCTCAAGAGTAAAAGTAATCTTGTGGAGCATCTGCAAAATTGAATCAACTTGTGTGAAGGTAGAATCATAGTTCGTGGAGAAACCTTAACATTGCAACGCTCAGGCATTGATCTGCACATGAATCGATAGGTGATATGTGAAGGCATCCATTATTCAGGCTGTTGTGTAGGAAAAGGGCTAAAAGTCCCAAACATCATTAGCTTGTCTGCGCATGGTTGAGGCATGATAGGTGTACCTGAGAGGGTATCAATGGGGTGTAGATGCCATGCAGCTTGATGTGCCTGAGTAGCTCGTGATAGAAAAGTGTGAACTTTGACAATTAGGGACCAAGTGGCTTATCGCAACAATGGTTGAGTAGACCAATCATTACCATCTACATGTGGACATCAAGAGCATCGACACATGGACATGCTAGGATCATAAGTAAAATCATGGCATGTGTGAGTTGATGGATGAATTGAAAGTTGACTTGTCTCAACCATCAAGTCTGCTGCATGAAAGTTGAATTGCGACATAGACACATAAAAATCAAGGC